>NC_041388.1:23593708-23639268 GCF_002162155.2 Triticum dicoccoides
GGGCATTACTCGCAGCTCGGAGGGGGTCTTCCGCTTCATCCTCGGGGCCTCGGCCGGCCTCTGGATGAACGCGCCGCCGCTCGCCGCGGGCTCGACGGCGGCCTGCGCCATTAGACTGCTGCCAGCAGCATCCGAAACCCCTCCCAGGCCACGCCTGGCCCGACCTCACTTTCGCTCAGTCCCGGACGCGGCGGCGGGGGGCCGGGGCCGCGGAGGAGGGTTTCTTTTGGGTAGGCGGCGGAGGCGGGATTGATTGGAGACGGCGGAAGCGGGAGCGGGCGGGCGGGCGGCGGAGAGGAGAGGGAAAGATATTCCCCACCGGGTCCGGGCGGCAGGGGGAGAGAAGCCGAAAGTTTTGGGGAAATTTCAGCCCACCCCGCGCTGCATCCATCCCACGCCCACGCCCCGCACCAATTGTCTCAAAAGCAAATTCCTCTTCTACCCCTAAAAAAAACAATTTCCATTTTTTTAAACGTAGTACAGTCGAAATCGCTCACATACACGAGCATACACTACCCCTATAAACGCACGCACACGTTACCCCTGTGAGCACCTCCCAGAGATTGAGCTGGCATAGTATTTTAAGATTTTATCAAGTCACTACAGGCGCCTTGCAGTCGACCGGATCGTATCCTCCCATTGAATGAACAAAGCCGGAAGCCTGAAATAAATTCAGGAATGATGAAAGCATCAATGTCAAGTTTAAGACTTGAACTCTGGTGATGTTACCGTTCTTCTAACCATCCAATCACAGATGGGTTCGTATTTCCTTTTTTTTTTGTGGGACCCATCCAACAAGCAAGTAGCAAGTTCACTAAAACACACCTCAAAAATCTACAGTCTATCTATCTACTACCCGTATAAAAATCAAGTGTGTTGCGCACATCATGCTCCACAGTCGTCCGAAGGTCGGACAGAAGGTTGTCATCACTATAAGAGAGCTTTGTGAAATAGGAAGGACGAAGAACCAAAGCATCTCCATCGTTGATACGTCTTTAATGTATCTATATTTTTTATTGTTCCATCTATTATATTATCATTTTTGAATGTTTTATATTCATTTTATAGCAACTTTATATCATTTTTGGGGACTAACCTATTGACATAATGTCTAATGTCAACTGTTGTTTTTTGCTTGGTTTTTACTTCACATAATATCCATATCAAACGAAGTCCAAACGCAGCGAAACTGTTTAGAGATTTTTTCTGCCAAAAATAACTTGGGAGCCAAGAAAGTGCCAGAGGGGAGGCCAGTGGGGCCCACTACCCACCTGGGCGCGCCAGGGGCTCATGGGTGGTGGGACCCACAGAGGTCCTTTCCACCGCCTCTCAGCTCTATAAATATCCAGATATTCCAGAAACACTGGGGGGTCGATGAAACAGAATTCCACATGATGATTACCGTCACATGACGATTGCCCCGACGGTGTTTCGGCGCCACCGGGAGAGAGGGTGAGAGAGCCTTCCTCCTTCTTTCTTGGCCCCCTAGATGGGAGGAGGTTTCCCCTCAGGTCCATGACCTCCATGGCGGCGGAGTGGCAGCAGCCCCTCCGATATTGGATCTCTCTCTCTCTCTGTTCTCTTCTATTTCGCGTAACTTTTTTCTAGCCCTTTTCTCGGAGATATGTAACTTTGATTGAGCTAAAATTTTGAAGGGATTTTCTTCTAGATATTATCTTTCTTGTGGCGAAAGAAGGGCACCAACCGCCTTATACGGACCCCACAAGCCTAGTGGGCGCGCCCAAGGTAGGGGGTGATGACCCACAAGTATAGGGGATCTATCGTAGTTCTTTTGATAAGTAAGAGTGTTGAACCCAACGAGGAGCAGAAGGAAATGATAAGCGGTTTCCAGCAAGATATTCTCTGCAAGTACTGAAATAAGTGGTAATAGATAATTTTGTGATAGGATAATTTGTAACGAGCAACAAGTAACAAAACTAAATAAAGTGCAGCAAGGTGGCCCAATCCTTTTTGTAGCAAAGGACAAGTCTGGACAAACTCTTATATAGAGAAAAGCGCTCCCGAGGACACATGGGAATATCGTCAAGCTAGTTTTTATCACGCTCATATGATTCGCGTTCGGTACTTTGATAATCTGATATGTGGGTGGACCGGTGCTTGGGTACTATTCTTACTTGGACAAGCATCCCACTTATGATTAACCTCTATTGCAAGCATCCGCTACTACAACAAAAGTATTAAGGTAAACCTAACCATAGCATGAAAACATATGGATCCAAATCAGCCCCTTACGAAGCAACGCATAAACTAGGGTTTAAGCTTCTGTCACTCTAGCAACCCATCGTCTACTTATTACTTCCCAATGCCTTCCTCTATGCCCAAATAATGGTGAAGTGTCATGTAGTCGACGTTCACATAACACCACTAGAGGAGAGACAACATACATCTCATCAAAATATCGAACAAATACCAAATTCACATGACTACTAATAGCAAGACTTCTCCCATGTCCTTAGGAACAAACATAACTACTCACAAAGTATAAACATGTTCATAATCAGAGGGGTATTAATATGCATACAGGATCTGAACATATGATTTTCCACCAATGAAACCAACTAGCATCAACTACAAGGAGTAATTAACACTACTGGCAACCTACTAGTACCAATCCCGGACTTGGAGACAAGAATTGGATACAAAAGATGAACTGGGGTTTTGAGAGGAGATAGTGCTGATGAAGATGTTGATGGAGATTGCCCTCTCCTGATGAGAGGAGTGTTGGTGATGACGATGGCGATGATTTCCCCCTCCGGGAGGGAAGTTTCCCCGGCAGAACAGCTCCGCTAGAGCCCTAGATTGGTTCCGCCTCATGGCGGCGGAATTTCATCCGAGAAGATGGTTTATTATTTTTTCCCATCGAAAGACTTCATATAGCAGAAGATGGCCACCAGAGGACCACCAGGGGGCCCACAAGGTAGGGGGCGCGCCCAGGGGGGTAGGGCATGCCCCCCACCCTCATGGGCAGGGTGTGCCCCCCCTGGTGAACTTCTTCCACTGAGTATTTTTTATGTAGTCTGAAAACGTCTTCCGTGGAGTTTCAGAATTTTTGGAGCTGTGCAGAATAGGTCTCTAATATTTGCTCCTTTTCCAGCCCAGAATCCCAGCTGCCGGCATTCTCCCTCTTTATGGAAACCTTGTAAAATAAGAGAGAATAGGCATAAGTATTGTGACATAATGTGTAATAACAGCCCATAATGCAATGAATATCAATATAAAAGCATGATGCAAAATAGACGTATCAACTCCCCCAAGCTTAGACCTCGCTTGTCCTCAAGCGAAAGCCGAAATCAAAAAATATGTCCACATGTTTAGAGATAGAGGTGTCGATAAAAATAAAAATGCGGACATGAGGGCATCATGATCATTCTTAGAACAGCAACTTATATAATTCTTGTCATATGATTTCTTATGCTAGAGTGATAATTCAATCACCATTTCAAGTATGAATCGTAAACTTCATTGAAAACTAACAAACTATAATCTCAGCCATTGGAGCAATTGCAATTTATCATAACATAGGAAAGAGTCAATGTATAAGAGCTTTTCAGCAAGTCCACATACTCAACTATCATATAGTCTTTCACAATTGCTAACACTCACGCAATACTTATGGGTATGGAGTTTTAATCGGACACAGAGAAAGATAGGGGCATATAGTTTTGCCTCCCAACGTTTTACCTCAAGGGTAATGTCAACAATAATAGTTCATGAAAACTCACATCCAATTAGCCATATATACCAGGATCTTTCCAACATACTGTGCTTGCCAAAGGATAAAATGTAAAAAGGAAAGGTGAAGATCACCATGACTCTTATGCAGAGTAGGAGATAAAAGTAAAAGATAGGCCCTTCGCAGAGGGAAGCATAGGTTGTCATGCGCTTTTATAGTTGGATGCACAAAATCTTAATGCGAAAGAACATCACTTTATATTGCCACTTGTAATATGGACCTTTATTATGCAGTCTGTCGCTTTTATTTCTTCCATATCACACGATCATGTAAAGCTTATTTCTCCCACACTAATAAGTCATACATATTTAGAGAGCAATTTTTATTGCTTGCACTGATGACAACTTACTTGGAGGATCTTACTCAATTCATAGGTAGGTATGGTGGACTCTCATGGCAAAACTGGTTTAAGGGTATTTGGAAGCACAAGTAGTATCTCTACTTGGTGCGATGAATTTGGCTATCATGAGAGGGAAAGGCAAGCTCAACCATGTTGGATGATCCATGACAATATAATTTATCTCAGATGTAAGAAAATATAACCCATTACATTGTCTTCCTTGTCCAATGTCAACTCTTTAGCATGTCATATTTTAACGAGTGCTCACAATCATAAAGGATGTCCAAGATAGTATATCTATATGTGTAGACCTCTTTCTTTATTACTTCCTATTAATTGCAATGATGACCAAAACTATGCTTGTCAACTCTCAACAGCTTTTATTCGTCATACTTTTTCTATGTGAGCTCATTACTCTCCATAAGATCCATATGATCTCTTTGTTTCTTTTTGTTTCTTTCTCTTTTCTTTTATTCACTTAGGATCATGGCAAAATAATCAAGCCCTTGACTCAACACTAATCTTTATTATATAGCTCACGGACTCGATTACATAGAGGAGTTATAAAGCAAAACTCACGACTAGATCATACTAAGAACTTTTATTCTACTAGATCAAGATATTACCAAAAAGATCGAACTAAGAAAAACAGTAAAGATAAAAGTGATGGTGATACGATACCGGGGCACTCCCCCAAGCTTGGCAGTTGCCAAGGGGAGTGCCCATACCAAATACTCAATTCTTCTTTGTTGGTGGAGACGGTGGTGATTTTGTTGATGGCGTAGGCTTGTCGTCCTTCTTCCAAGGCATAGGCTCACCATCATAGAAGGATGGCCGAGTCTCCTGAAACCTCAAATTTGCAGCCAAACTCATCCTCTTGAATCTATATTCATACTCACAGTTTTGATTTTGCAGGTCATAGATTTGGGCTTGGAGGTGCTCATTTTTCTCATGAAGATTGAAGATGGCCTCCCCAATGTCCTTGACGTCCAGCTTGTGGTGGTTGGTGAACTCCGTGATCATAATGTGATTGGAATCGAGTCCACGCTCCACCATCTCCTGACACTTGAACACTTCTTGCTCCAATGCCTCGAGCCTTGCCTCCGTGCTTCCTATCTTCTTGGTCCCTCAACATCGCGGATGTGCAACAACCCCTCACGCATCTCAATGGTTTGAGGGTGTTGCAGCACTTCTGCGAGGTAGGGGTTGATGAACTTCTCGAAGAACTGGTCCTTGGGGGCGCTTGAAGACGACATGACAACCTGGATCTGTCAGAAAAATAGTTCGAAACAAAAACAGGGGATTTTTGCGTGATATGGGAGTCAAAACCTCCGAGAGATTATATAATGAATTTTTACCAACCAAAATACGTGTCGTGTAAGAAAACAGAGTCCGGAGAGCGCACGAGGTGCCCACGAGGTAGGGGGCGTGCCCAGGGGGTAGGGCGCGCCCTCCACCCTCGTGGAGCCCTCGTGTCCTTCCCGGACTGCTACTTATTTTTCTATTTTTCTAAATATTCCAAAACAGAGAAATATTGCCTTAAAAACTGTTTTGGGTCGGTTTACTTACCGTACCACATACCTATTCCTTTTCGGAGTCTGAAACGTTCCGGAAAGTGTCTCTTATGTATTCCTCTAGAGTTACGGTTTCAATGACATTGGTTTCAACATTTATGGGATTACCTGAGATATAATGTTTGATTCTTTGACCGTTCACCACCTTCGGATTTGTACCTTCGAAGTTGTTGATTTTTATGGCACCGGAACGATAGACCTCCTCGATAACGTAAGGACCTTCCCATTTAGAGAGAAGTTTTCCTGCAAAAAATCTTAAACGAGAGTTGTATAGCAACACATAATCACCTACATTAAACTCATGCTTTTGTATCCTTTTATCATGCTATCTTTTAACTTTTTCTTTAAACACCTTGGCATTTACATATGCTTGGGTTCTCCATTCATCGAGTGAGCTAATATCGAATAACCTCTTCTCACCGGCAAGTTTAAAATCATAATTGAGCTCTTTAATAGCCCAATATGCCTTGTGTTCTAGTTCGAGAGGTAAGTGACATGCTTTTCCATAAACCATTTTATACGGAGACATACCCATGTGATTTTTATATGCAGTTCTATAGGCCCATAATGGATCATCAAGTTTTTTGGACCAATTCTTTCTAGATCTATTGACAGTCTTTTGCAAAATTAATTTGTGCTCTCTATTACTCAATTCTACTTGACCACTAGACTGAGGATGATAAGGAGATGCAATTCTATGATTAACATCATATTTAGCAAGCATTTTACGGAAAGTACCATGAATAAAATGTGAACCACCATCAGTCATTAAATATCTAGGGACTCCAAATCTTGGAAAAATAACTTCTTTAAGCATCTTAATAGAAGTGTTATGATCAGCACTACTAGTTGGAATAGCTTCTACCCACTTAGTAACGTAATCAGCAGCAACTAAAATATGTGTATATCCATTAGAGGAAGGAAAGGGTCCCATATAGTCAAAGCCCCAAACATCAAATGGTTCAATAACGAGTGAATAATTCATAGGCATTTCTTGACGTCTACTAATATTACCAATTCTTTGACATTCACCACAAGATAAGACAAATTTACGGGCATCCTTGAAGAGAGTAGGCCAATAAAAACCAGATTGCAATACCTTATGTGCAGTTCTATCTCCAGCATGGTGTCCTCCATAAGCTTCGGAGTGACACTTGCGTAGGATCTGTTCCTGTTCATGCTCAGGTACACAACATCTAATAACACCATCTACTCCTTCTTTATAAAGATGTGGGTCATCCCAAAAGTAATGCCTCAAATCATAGAAGAACGTTTTCCTTTGCTGGTATGTGAAACTAGGTGGTATAAACTTAGCAACAATGTAATTAGCATAATCAGCATACCATGGAGCGGTATGAGAAGCATTTATGACATTTAATTGTTCATCAGGAAAGTTATCATCAATAGGAAGTGGGTCATCAAGCACATTTTCTAACCTAGACAAGTTGTCTACAACGGGGTTCTCAGCTCCCTTTCTATCAACGATATGTAAGTCAAATTCTTGTAGCAAGAGAACCCATCTAATAAGTCTAGGTTTAGCATATTTCTTTTCCATAAGATATTTAATAGCAGCATGATCAGTGTGAATAGTTACTTTAGAATCAACAATATAAGGTCTGAACTTATCACAAGCAAATACAACTGCTAAGAATTCTTTTTCAGTAGTAGCATAATTTCATTGAGCATTGTCTAGGGTTTTACTAGCATATTGAATAACATTTAATTTCTTATCAACTCTTTGCCCTAGAACAACACCTACAGCATAATCACTAGCATCACACATAATTTCAAAGGGTGAATTCCAATCAGGTGGCTGAACAATAGGTGCAGAGATCAATGCTTTCTTAAGTATTTCAAATGCTTCTACACAATCATCATCAAAGACAAATGGTATATCTTTTTGTAATAAATTAGTCAGAGGCCGAGAAATTTTTGGGAAGTCCTTAATGAACCTCCTATAAAATCCGGCATGGCCAAGGAAACTTCTTATACCTTTGATGTCCTTGGGGCATGGCATCTTTTCAATAGCATCAACCTTGGCTTTATCAACTTCAATACCTCTTTCAGAAACTTTATGTCCCAAGACAATACCTTCATTAACCATAAAGTGGCACTTTTCCCAATTCAAGACAAGATTAGTTTCTTCACATCTCTGCAAAACTCGATCAAGGTTGCTCAAGCAATCACCAAAAGAAGATCCATAGACGGAGAAATCATCCATGAAAACCTCACAAAATCTTTTCACAAAAGTCGGAGAATATAGCCATCATGCATCTTTGAAAGGTAGCAGGTGCATTACATAAACCAAAAGACATACGTCTATAAGCAAAGTACCAAAAGGGCAAGTAAAAGTAGTCATTGATTGATCTTTGGCTGACACGGGTATTTGAGAGAAACCAGAATAACCATCTAGAAAGCAAAAATGTGTATGTTTGGATAATATTTCTAGCATTTGATCAATAAAAGGTAAGGGGTAATGATCCTTTTCAGTGGCCTTATTTAATTTGCGGAAATCAATTACCATCCTATAACCTGTAATAATTCTTTGAGGAATCAATTCATCTTTATCATTAGGAACGACAATAATACCTCCCTTCTTAGGGACACAATGAACAGGACTTACCCACTGACTATCAGCAACGGGATAGATTATACCTGCCTCAAGGAGCTTTAGTATTTCTTTTCTTACCACCTCTTTCATTTTAGGATTCAGCCGTCGTTGATGATCATGAACTGGTTTAGCATATTCTTCCAAATTAATTTTATGTTGACATAGAGTGGGACTAATGCCCTTAAGATCATCAAGAGTATACCCAATAGCAGCACGGTGCTTCTTCAGAGTTTTCAATAATCTCTCTTCCTCATGCTCTGAAAGGTTAGCACTAATAATAACAGGATTTATCCTTTTCTCATCAAGATAAGCATATTTAAGAGTATCAGGTAACGGTTTAAGCTCAAACACGGGATCACCCTTGGGTGAAGGAGGATCCCCTAAGATTTCAATAGGTAAATTGTTTTTCAGAATAGGTTCCTGTTTAAAGAATACTTCATCTATTTCCCTTCTTTCATTCATAAACATGTCATTTTCATGGTCTAGCAAATATTGTTCTAAATGATCACTAGGAGGTAAGGCAATAGAAGCAAGACCAATAATTTCATCCTTACTAGGTAATTATTCTTCACAGTGTTGTCTATTAAATTTAGAGAAATTAAATTCATGAGTCATATCATCTAAACCGATAGTAACAACATCCCTTTTGCAATCTATGGTAGCATTAACAGTGTTTAGGAAGGGTCTACCAAATATAATTGGACAAAAGCTATCTTGTGGGGAACCAAGAACAAGAAAATCAGCAGGATATTTAGTTTTCCCACACAAGACTTCAACATCTCTAACAATTCCCATTGGTGAAATAGTATCTCTATTGGCAAGTTTAATTGTGACATCAATATCTTCTATCTCAGCAGGTGCAATATCATGCATAATTTCTTTGTATAAGGAATAAGGTATTGCACTAGCACTAGCACCCATATCACATAAGCCATTATAACAATGATCTCCTATTTTAACAGAAATAACAGGCATGCCTACCACAGGTCTGTTTTTATCTTCAGCACAAGGTTTAGCAATTCTAGCAGTTCCATCACAGAAATAAATAACATGCCCATCAATATTATCAGACAAGAGATCTTTAACAATAGCAATATTAGGTTCAACTTTAATTTCTCATGAGGTGTATAAGTTTTAATATTGCTTTTACGAACCACACTTGAAGCTTTAGCATGATCCTTTATCCTAACAGGAAAAGGTGGTTTCTCAACATAAGAAGTAGGAACAATAGAATCATTATAAGTGACAATCTTTTCTTCAACTTTAATAGGTGCAACTACTTTTACTTCTATGGGAGGATGATATTTAAACCACTTATCCTTGGGGAGATCAACATAAGTAGCAAAAGATTCACAGAAAGAAGCTACTATCTCAGAGTCAAGTTCATATTTAGTGATAAATTTACGGAAAACATCGGTATCCATAAAAGATTTAACACAATCAAACCTAGGTGTCATACCTGACTCCTTACCTTTGTCGAGGTCCCAATATTCAGAGTTGCGTTTAATTCTTTCCAATAAATCCCTTTGAATTCAATAGTCTTCATCATAAAAGAGCCAGCACAAGAAGTATCAAGCATGGTGCGATTGCTATCAGAAAGCCGAGCATAATTTTTTTGAATAATCATTTCTCTTGAGAGCTCATGATTGGGGCATGAATATAACATTGATTTAAGACTCCCCCAAGCTTGAGCGATGATTTCTCCTTCGCGAGGCCAAAAATTATATATATAATTGCGATCACGATGAACAAGATGCATAGGATAAAGCTTCTGATGAAATTCCAATTTCAATCGTTTGTAATTCCAAGACCCCATATCATCACATAGCTTATACCATGTTGATGCATCTCCCTTCAAAGATAAAGGGAAGACTTTCTTCTTAACAACATATCCGGGTACACCTGCAAGCTTAAATAATCCACAAACTTCATCCACATATATTAGATGCTCATCAGGATGCTTTGTTCCATCTCCTAAAAAAGGATTAGCTAGCAGCTTTTCTACCATACTCGAAGGAATTTCAAAGCAGACATTTTCATTTTCAGTAGGTTCAGTAGGTTGAGGAGCAACTCTTTGCTCTACTGGTCGGGGTGAAGATACCCCGAACAAGCCCCTCAGAGGATTACTTTCCATAGTAACAAGTGACAGTAAATTTCAGCACACTATATAAATTTTTCCTTACCAAATTCCACCAACCAAAGGCGCTTCACTCCCCGGCAACGGCGCCAGAAAAGAGTCTTGATGACCCACAAGTATAGGGGATCTATCGTAGTCCTTTCGATAAGTAAGAGTGTCGAACCCAACGAGGAGCAGAAGGAAATGATAAGCGGTTTCCAGCAAGGTATTCTCTGCAAGTACTAAAAAAAGTGGTAACAGATAGTTTTGTGATAGGATAATTTGTAACGAGCAACAAGTAACAAAACTAAATAAAGTGCAGCAAGGTGGCCCAATCCTTTTCGTAGCAAAGGACAAGCCTGGACAAACTCTTATATAGAGAAAAGCGCTCCCTAGGACACATGGGAATATCGTCAAGCTAGTTTTCATCACGCTCATATGATTCGCGTTCGGTACTTTGATAATCTGATATGTGGTGGACCGGTGCTTGGGTACTGTCCTTACCTGGACAAGCATCCCACTTATGATTAACCTCTATTGCAAGCATCCGCAACTACAACAAAAGTATTAAGGTAAACCTAACCATAGCATGAAACATATGGATCCAAATCAGCCCCTTATGAAGCAACACATAAACTAGGGTTTAAGCTTCTGTCACTCTAGCAACCCATCATCTACTTATTACTTCCCAATGCCTTCCTCTAGGCCCAAAC
This sequence comes from Triticum dicoccoides, assembly GCF_002162155.2. NCBI lineage: Eukaryota > Viridiplantae > Streptophyta > Magnoliopsida > Poales > Poaceae > Triticum > Triticum dicoccoides. The sequence continues at coordinate 23,604,817 of NC_041388.1, forward strand.
AATGGTGAAGTGTCATGTAGTCGACGTTCACATAACACCACTAGAGGAGAGACAACATACATCTCATCAAAATATCGGACGAATACCAAATTCACATGACTACTAATAGCAAGACTTCTCCCATGTCCTCAGGAACAAACGTAACTACTCACAAAGCATAAACATGTTCATAATCAGAGGGGTATTAATATGCATATATGATCTGAATATATGATCTTCCACCAATTAAACCAACTAGCATCAACTACAAGGAGTAATTAACACTACTAGCAACCTACTAGTACCAATCCCGGACTTGGAGACAAGAATTGGATACAAGAGATGAACTAGGGTTTTGAGAGGAGATGTGCTGATGAAGATGTTGATGGAGATTGCCCTCTCCCGATGAGAGGAGCGTTGGTGATGACGATGGCGATGATTTCCCCCTCCGGGAGGGAAGTTTCCCCGGCAGAACAGCTCCGCTAGAGCCCTAGATTGGTTCCGCCTCATGGCGGCGGAGTTTCGTCCAAGAAGATGGCTTGTTATTTTTTCCCATCGAAAGACTTCATATAGCAGAAGATGGCCACCGGAGGGCCACCAGGGGGCCCACGAGGTAGGGGGGCATGCCCAGGGGGGTAGGGCGCGCCCCCCACCCTCGTGGGCAGGGTGTGGCCCCCCTGGTGAACTTCTTCCGCTGAGTATTTTTTATATATTCTGAAAACGTCTTCCGTGAAGTTTCAGGACTTTTGAAGATGTGCAGAATAGGTCTTAATATTTGCTCCTTTTCTAGCCCAGAATCCCAGTTGCCGGCATTCTCGCTCTTTATGGAAACCTTGTAAAATAAGAGAGAATATGCATAAGTATTGTGACATAATGTGTAATAACAGCTCATAATGCAATGAATATCAATATAAAAGCATGATGCAAAATGGACATATCAGGGCGCGCCCCTCGAGCTTGTGGGCCCCTCGGGCATCGTTTCATGTTGATTCTTTCTCCCAAAAATCACATATATTCCAAAATAATTCTTCGTAAATTTTTATCTACGGAACAATCTTATTTCACACATATGAAACGTTAATTCAAAGCACTTCCATTGATCCCCACAATAAATACAGAGGTTTGCAAGGATCATTGGTGATGTCGATGGCTTCGATTTCCCCCTCCCGGAAGAAAGTATCCCCGGTGGAATTGCCCCACTGGAGAGTAAAAGTGCTCTTCCCCAGGCTCTGCCTCGAGATGGCGACGCTTCGCCCCAAAAGTCTTCTCCTGATTTTTTTCTAGGGCAAATAGCATTATATATGAGAAGATGGGGCCCAAAGGCCTGCTGGTGGAGCCACCTCCTGGTGTTTCTTCCGTCGGTATTTTATATATATTTCAAAATAATTCTCCAGAAATTTTCAGGTCATTTGGAGCTGTGGAGAATATCTATCTCTGTTGCAGCTTTTTCAGGTCCAGAATTCCACCTGCCGGCAATCTCTCTCTTCATGTGAACTTGCAAATTAAGAGAGAAAAGGCATCAGAATTGCATCATAAAGTGAAATAATGGCCCAAAACATAATGAATAACAGTAGGAAAACATGATACAAAATGGAAATACCACGTCGTCGTCCTGCCCCTACGGTCACCACGCTTGCAACAAGAATAGTTGTCGTTCGTAGCAAGACACACCGCGACACTAGTCATTGACCTTCATAGAAGCCTCTTGCGGCAGATGCTTGGTGGCGGTCAGCAATCGCCATTGGAGGAGGGGAGAAACGAGGCCGCGCTCGGAGAAGAAGAAAGGCGAGATTGAGGCGGGGCACGACGAGGTGTTAAGCGATGGGGCCATTGAAGGAAATATGCCCTAGAGGCAATGATAAAGTTATTATTTATTTCCTTATATCATGATAAATGTTTATTATTCATGCTAGAATTGTATTAACCGGAAACATAATACATGTGTGAATATATAGACAAACAGAGTGTCACTAGTATGCCTCTACTTGACTAGCTCGTTGATCAAAGATGGTTATATTTCCTAACCATAGACATGAGTTGTCATTTGATTAACAGGATCACATCATTAGGAGAATGATGTGATTGACTTGACCCATTCCGTTAGCATATCACTTGATCGTTTAGTTTGTTGCTATTGCTTTCTTCATAACTTATACATGTTCCTATGACTATGAGATTATGCAACTCCCGTTTACAGGAGGAACACTTTGTGTGCTACCAAACGTCACAACGTAACCGGGTGATTATAAAGGTGCTCTACAGGTGTCTCCAAAGGTACTTGTCGGGTTGGCGTATTTCGAGATTAGGATTTGTCACTCCGATTGTCGGAGAGGTATCTCTGGGCCCACTCGGTAATACACATCGCTATAAGCCTTGCAAGCATTGCAACTAATGAGTTAGTTGTGGGATGATGTATTACGGAACGAGTAAAGAGACTTGCCGGTAACGAGATTGAACTAGGTATTGAGATACCGACGATCGAATCTCGGGCAAGTAACATACCGATGACAAAGGGAACAACGTATGTTGTTATGCGGTCTGACCGATAAAGATCTTCGTAGAATATGTAGGAGCCAATATGGGCATCCAGGTCCCGCTATTGGTTATTGACCAGAGAGGTGTCTCGGTCATGTCTACATAGTTCTCGAACCCGTAGGGTCCGCACGCTTAACGTTCGTTGACGATATAGTACTATATGAGTTATGTATGTTGATGACCGAATGTTGTTCGGAGTCCGGGATGAGATCACGGACATGAAGAGGAACTTCGGAATGGTCCGGAGATAAAGTTTGATATATGGGATAGTAGTGTTTGATCTCCGGAAGGGTTCCGAAATTCACCGGAAGGGGTTTTGGATGTTTCCCGAAATGTTTGGGCACGAGAACACTTTATCTGGGCCAAAGGGGAAAGCCCACGAGGCTTTTGGAAAGTGCAAAAGGAAGTTTTGCGGAGACCAGAGGCTAGACGCCAGGAACCCTGGCGTCTAGGGGGTAGACGCCGGGAACCCTGGCGTCTAGCCCTGGAGTCCGAGAAGGACTCTTGCCTTTCGGGTGAAACCGACTTTGAGGAGGCTTTTACTCCAAGTTTCGACCCCAGGGCTCAACATATAAATAGAGGGGTAGGGCTAGCACCAAACACACATCAAGAAACACCAAGCCGTGTGCTGGCAACCCCGTCCCCTCTAGTTTATCCTTCGTCATAGTTTTCGTAGTGCTTAGGCGAAGCCCTGCGGAAATTGTTCTTTACCAACACCGTCACCACGTCGTCGTGCCGCTGAAACTCATCTACTACTTCGCCCCTCTTGCTGGATCGAGAAGGCGAGGACGTCACCGAGCCGAACGTGTGCAGAACTCGGAGGTGCCGTGCTTTCGGTGCTTGGATCGGTCGGACGTGAAGACGTACGACTACATCAACTGCGTTGATATAACGGTTCCGCGAACGGTCTACGAGGGTACGTAGACAACACTCTCCCCTCTCGTTGCTATGCATCACCATGATCTTGTGTGTGCGTAGGAAAATTTTGAAATTACTACGTTCCCCAACAGTCATGAGGATCCGAGTATCGCCTTGAGTGCCCTCTTCTCTCTCCCATGGAGCAAGCGTTTTGGATGGGTGGCATGTAGATTGCTCACAGATGCGTGGTTTGTGAAGAGATAATGTTTTGCATAGTGAAACAAGAGGATGAGCTGAGCGAGGCTTAGGACCGACTCATCACGCGTGACGCGCAAGAGTGACCAGCCGAGCGTTTCACCGGTCGGTCGATTTTAAGCGTTTCCTTTTTTTTACAACACATACATTGAAGAGTTGAGGAGGGAGAAAGTCAGCCATGTAGAAAAACAGAACCTTAGTTTTTTTAGTGTAAAAAAACAGAACCTTGGTAGTTGGGAGAGGACGTGGTGTGCGGCCCATGTGCTTGAGAAGAAAAGAAAATATCGAACGCTAAGGCCAGGCCCATGTGCTAGTGATTGATCGATCGAGAAAGGCTTGACAAAAGTGAAACTCGATCGATTCGGAAATGCTTGATGAAATAGGGTGTAACACGGGGGACCCTATATCTCGTCTTCAGCGAGTCCACGGGCACCCCTATACCTCTTTGTCTGTTTTTTACGTTTTTTGTTTTCATTTTTTGCTTCCTTTTTGTACTTTTGTTTATAATTTGAAATACTCTAAATATATTACAAGAACACTCTACAATTTTTTTAAATGTTGAACGAGTATATAAAAATGGTTATCAAGTATTTGAAAAAAAATGTTGAACAAGTATTTAAAAAATGTTAATCAAGCATTTCTGATAAGTTAAATGTGTATAATTTTTTTAAATGTATTAAAAAATGATGAATGTTTTATCTTGTATATAAAAATGTTAATCAAGCATGTAAAAAAATATTGAACAAGTGTTTGCAAAATGTTAATAATCAAGCATTTATAAAATGTTAAATGTGTATAGAAAAATGTTGACAATGTATTAATTTTTTTAATCTTTTCATTTTAAAACTGTTAATTAAGCATTAAAAAAGTGTATAAAAATGTTGATCAATTATTCAAAAAATGTTATTCAGACATTTAAAAATATTAGAAATGGGAATAGAAAAAATGTTGACCATATGTTAAAAAATGGTAAATGTGTATTACAAAACTGTTGTTGACATATAAAAAAATGTAGAATGAAACTGAAAGAAACAAAAGAAACCAAAAACTGAAAATAGACGGAAAAAATAAAATAATAAAAAAAATCAAAGAAACAAATGCAAAAAATAATAAATAAGAGAAAACCTGAGAAAACTGGCTGGAATTGCCTGAGGCCTTGTTTGGTTCCTTGAGATTTGAAGGGGTTTGGAGGGGATTGAGAGTGATTAAACCCCCTACAAGTCAAAATCCACCTCAATCCCTTTCAATCTATATCTATATCTATAACTACTAATAAAGCAAGGTGCGTTTCTTCAATTTTTTCATCTGTTCACCGTCGAAATTTATTTTTCTATCCGAGTTGATACTAAATTTTTGTGCGTTCATCTGTTTTTTTATTTAAGAACTCCAGATTTTTGTAATTGGGCCGCACACGCTGTGGCCCAGCCAAGCCTGCCTATTTATTTGCCTGCTCATGAAGCTGCAAAAACTCTATTTGACGCCCAACGCGGCAGATAGCCAGAGCTTCGCACAGGCCGCCCAAAATTGTGCCGGCCCGTTTTGCTTTTCCTTCCAAATTTATTTTTTACCTTATTTCGTAATTAAAACTTTTCACAAAAAGTTCAGATTTTTTTTCCAAATTTACAAAAAATGTGGAGAATTAAAATATTGTGTTCTCATTTTTATAAATGTTTGGAAAAAATAACTTTTTTCTCATTCCGATTTTTTTTCGAAATTCAGGACATATTCAATTTTTTTCCAAAAAATATTTGTTTTTTCGAAAATTGTTTGGATTTTCAAAAAAGCCATTTTAGAAAAAAATTCCAAATTCGAAAAATATTCATATGCTAGTAAATTGTTCACTAATTCAAAATATATCTGTGTTTAAAAAATACATTTTATAAAATTGTTCTGAATGTTCAAAACATGTTCCATTTTCAGAAGTCGGTCACTACTTCAATTTTTTGTATTTTCATAAAAGGTTCGTGTCTTCAGAAAATGATGTCGTTTCAAATTGTTCCTGTTTTTTTTCAAAATGGATGGAATATTAAAATCATTGTTCATATTTCAAAAAATGTTCATTTTTCCAATAATATTTGGCAATTCATATTAAAAAATAATTTTTTTATAAATCTGACATTGCAGTATGTTCCTAAATATTCATGCTGATCATTGGTTAGCATTAGGTGTTTGTTGCCATGGCTAGCAGCACGTGCTCGAGTCTTTAAGGTCATGTGCTCGATCGTTCAACCCGTCGTTTTTCTGGATTATTACTGTGCCTTGCAAACAAAGGTTATTTCGGTGCCTGCCAGTAACTGGCCCAGACGTGATCGGTTGTGCGTTCCACATGCTATTTGATGCAGCTAGCGTCATATAGTAGCGCCCATGCAACTGCCTCAATAAAAGCAAAAATATACGTATATATTTTGTTCCGTCCATTCCACACGTAGTTCCCCATTTTTTTTGTTTATCCTCAACTGGGCCTACCACACATTTCTTTTTCTGTCACAATGACAAGCAGCAAAAAGTTAAGGGCGCGAGAGGATTGAACTATGACCTTCCCTATTGTGTCGACGGACAAAGCCAACTCATCTAACTTGCAATTATGGAATAGTCCCACCTTGGAATTTTATACTAAATCACACCAGTTTTTATATGTCCCTAAGTTATCTGGAAATAAGAAGGTTGTCCCGAGAATCATGTGCAGAACGAGGTACTCCACAAATTATTGCCAGAGATAACTTGCACGTGTCAATAAAAGACAATATGCTGGTTGGTTATAGCCTATAATTGAAAAAAATATGGGCACATGCTAATAAAAGAGAATATGCTGATTTTGCTCTAATTAATAAAAATTGTGGGCACATGAGCGCAAAAATAGTTAAAGAGAATAAACCCTGATAATGAAGGGACATTTATGCTTGGTTATACGCTAATTACGCCAATCAAACAAAATTTATGCACTATAATTAGTAATCCATCCGGTTACATCGTCGTAGGAGAGAGTGGTCGAAGCAGCCGTGCCTCGAAGGTCGCCATGTAGCAACAAAATGAGGATGCAACCACAACTCCGACTAGGTCAGAAACAATGTATATGACTATTTTAGAATCATGCCTAGGTCTATAATTTTTGTAGCAAACTTACTTGCAAATTATATTTGCAACACTGACAACAGCTCGGTTGATGGAGGAGGTGACTATAGGTGAGGCGCTAACCAATGACACCCCGACGCGGCCGAGCACTACTGCCGACTATCTCCTCCCATTATTGACGGCCGCCGCCCACATCGTTCCACTGACACAAGATTGAACTACCACCGCCGACGATGACAGGAAGGAGGATAAACGACAATATAGATCGGGCGTTGTGTTCACATAAAGGACATGGAAGACTGTGTGTGGGGATGTGGGGAATGCTGAGATATTATTTTTCTCTCGTTGTAACGCACGTGCATATTTCTTAGTCCTTCATAATCCAATTAACCAACAAGCCCTCAATAAGGACACTCTCATTCTACTAGACACGAACGAGAAGCGGGCGGAGCGGCTCGATACCTTTATATCCAAAAAATGAAAAATTCAATAGGCTTGGTTAGCTTAAAGGAAAAGAAAAAGAAAACAGGTTTGGTCGGAAAATGGTAGACGAGGAGGGAGACGCGGGTTGGGCCGGGCCACGTCTGCGCTCATCTTCTTAAGGCTTCGTTTGGCGCGAGAGGAACGGAGGGGTTTCGAGAGGATTTTCCTCGCGGGGGCCAGAAACCCCCAAAAATCCCCGACGGCCCATTTGGTACAGGGGGTTTCCACGGGCCGGTCCTCTCTAATCCTCTTCAATCCTCTCGAACCCACGCGACTCACAACCCTCGTCGAGGGACTCAGGGAAGCACTTGTCGTAGCGCACGCCGCCAACCTCCTCGACGCCGCCGAGAGGAGTCCCGCCGCTGGATCGTCAATGCCCCGCCGGCACGACGGAGAGGAGGAGCCCCGCCGCCGCCATCGAGGGGAGGAGCCACGCCGCCTGCTCACCGCGCCGCCTCCACCGCCCGACGCCTTCTCCCCGGTGGTATGCCCTCGCCTCACCTCCCCTCCTTCCCCCCTTGTTGTCTAGGTTTCTTTCATCCGCCCGACCATGGGTGCCGCTCGTCCTCCCCGGTGAACTCAGCTAGCACGCTGTCTCCGAGGGCACCAAGGCCATCACCAAGTTCACCTTGTCCTAGATGGCTAGATAGGCTTTGTGTGTTTACCTGTAGTTAGCTGATGGATTGTGCCCTGACTAGATGTTGTCTTTGCAAACTACAGACATGTAAGCAATGTTGCTGCTTGGATGTTGGACTTGTTCTGATGGTTTGGCTGATGTTTTCTGAATGCTTGCTGATGCCCTTGGTTGTGAGAACTGAATCTGTGGTGCAAACCTAGATTGAGAAATAATGATGCACTTCTGTATCAGTGATTTCATTTTTACTAGCGCTTGAATCAACTAGTTCATTTTTACTCCCTCCGTCCCAAAATGTAAGATGTTTTTGAGACTTAGTCTAAGCCTAAAAAACGTCTTACATTTTGGGACAGAGGGAGTACTAGATTGAGAAATAATAATGCACTTCTGTCTGTGGTGCAAACCGAACTGTTTGCCTTGCCATGTCCTGTTGTTGTTTTTGTACTCCACCAGCAGCAGCTCGTCTTAGTGGTCGCTGACTCTGATTATGTATCTCCAAGTAATGGTAGTAGTCGTTCGAGGGCTAGATGATTGACAACGCTTTGTTGGTTCGTAGGTTGTAAGGACTGAACTTGTTGATTTTGCAAACAGGTATCTATATATCCAGAATACTGCAGTTCTGGTTCTATATCTATATCAGTGATGGTTTGATTGATGTTTGCTTTTCTACTCATCTGAAATGAACACAACCTTGTCTAGCCATTTGTATTTTGTCTGCGATTTCTAGTTCTAATTATACGATGGAGCTAATTGAACCATTAGAGCAAGTTGATGGGATGAGAAAATCCAGTCTATTTTGGTGGCATATCTCTGTACTGGAGCTTAATGTGAGTTGTCCAGTTTCCAACTTGTAGATGTGTGTGCTGATGATGTTGCTATTTTTGGCATTTTTTTATGTGGACTCAAGATGTGTGATAATGATTTCTGTTTTTTAGCCCACTGCAATTGTTTAGAGGAACGTGTGGACAAAATTCAGGTTTTGTCCCACAAGACACTGCATTGTTTTGAGGTTTTGTACATCAGCTTCCTTTTTTATCTTCTTATTTAAACTTGTCGCATTACCTGTGACACATGATGCCTAACTGCTTAACTAATTTTCTGCTAATTCAGCTCACGCGGTGCTGTGGTACGTGGAAGTCGATGCAGAGTAGAGAGATACCTCGCCTTCTTGTCCACCTCTTCAGAAGTGCCACCGCCTCGGACATGACGACATTAGAACCCAGTTCCTTTCATAGAGATATGGGATCAGGAAAACCCAGCAGTTCATTTGTTCCTGCTAGTTAAACTTGGTCTGTTATAGGGATATGCAGGTCCATCTAATTACATGTTATTCTGAAGCTGTTTGAGCAATGGTGTGGTGGCATTAGTCCGTAATGCGTTGACAATGGCCACTACTTCAGGCATTGCTAGATGCATTTCTCTACTGCCATGTTGTTTTGTAGTAGTTTTGCTATGCATATTCTGGGAGCAAGTACAATGAGGTTATATGTTATTTTTGTTCACTTGATATCTGCACCGCCCTTCCTTGCATAATTTGATGTCGTTTTACTTGGAAAGATTGCATTTTTAGATGTTTGCACTATCTTATCTAAATATGTCAAGCCCTGTCAACCAAACAAATTTTTCATATGGAGGGAATTGTGGCTGAAGGGGTTTGGGGGTTTCAAGGGGTTTTGAGGGGATTGGGTGGAAGGAAGGGATTCACCCAATCCTCTGAAATCCCCCCTCCCCAAACCTCCCCAATCCCTCTGTGCCAAATAAGGCCTAACGGAACCCCGTGTTCGAGGCCGAATTGGAGCCCTGGGCCAACCAAGACGACACCGACTAGGAGGGCTGGCCTCCGCCGCCCCTATAAGACGGAAGGCGCGGTGCCGTCCCCTCCCCAAATATCAATCGCCTCGAGTCGGAAGCTAGGGTTCCAAATCAATCAAAAATCCCCAACTCGCTTAGATCGAGAGATGGCGACTGCACCCGCGCGTCTTGATGGGAAGAAAGGGTCCTGCAAGAAGGACGAGGAGGAGGAGGAGGTAGTGACCAAGAAGGGGGTGCTTTCCGATGTACAACTCAACTCCGCGGCTTGTGGTGCCCATGTCAAGTCGAAGGTGGCTCCGCGAAGAACACCATGCCGAGCAAGTGGGTTGACCACATCCTGCGCTGGAAGAAGCCTCCCACCACAACCGAAAGGGTGCGACCACTGACGAGTTGCATGATGATCTTGTCGATTTCCAGCAGAGGTCCAGAAGGAGCTGGATGACAAGGGCTACGTTGAGGTCCCCGACGACCACGAGGAGAGGATCACACGAGCCAACGATAACACGTACATGCAGGCATACCTTGAGATGTATGGCTCCTATCCCCCGCCCGAGCTCCGCTCAGCATGAACTCGCCGCGGGGCCTTGTTGTTTTACCGTCTATCTATCTAGGACTATATCTGTCACAGCCCTAGAATTGCCCTTGCTTGTCATTGCATCATCATCTTGCATCATGTCTAAATTTTGAAAGTTGAATTGAGGTTAGTTGAAACCCTCAGAAATCACTTCAGAAATAATCAACATTAAAAATCTTTTCAAATGAGTCCAAGGAAATGTTCTTGTTATTCTGTAAAAATATTGGCAGGAGGTAAAATTCAAACCAATATTTTTGAAGTCCCAGAAATATTTATTTTGGGCATTTGAAATTAATTCAATAACTATTTGAATTGGATATATATTTATTATATAAGAAATATATGTTCAATAATTCTGAAAATTGTTGTGTGGCTTTGGATAAGACCACTTAGCTCACACAATTATTTTCATGAAGTTTAAAATTGATTTGGTATTTAGATCAAATCAAAACAAACAACAGAAAATAGAAAACAAAAATAAAAGAGAGAGAGAGGTTACCTGTGCGACTTACCTGGCAGCCCAGCCAGCCCAACTCCTGTGCTGGCCCAGCCCACCTCCCCGGCTCCCTGTCGTCTTCCTCCCCGCGCCAATAGGCAGCGCGCGTGGCCGACGCACGCCGATACGCGCTCGGCCACCTCCTGCCTTCCTAGCTGCCCCCTCGTCGCCCTGGACGCCTCCCGCGACGCCACGCAGACCTCTTGACCCTCTCTCACTCTTCCCCGACCTCGTCCCCTCCTCTGTCCCGCTCCTCTCTCCACTGAACGGAGCCGTCGCCACCGTCGCCATTCGTCGTGGCCACCGACCTTCCCACGCCAAGACAGCTAGCCCATGAGCACTGCCTCGCTGCGGCGCACTAATAACCCACAAGTATAGGGGATCGCAACAGCTTTCGAGGGTAGAGTATTCAACCCAAATTTATTGATTCGACACAAGGGGAGCCAAAGAATATTCTCAAGTATTAGCAGCTGAGTTGTCAATTCAACCACACCTGGAGACTTAGTATCTGCAACAAAGTGTTTAGTAGCAAAGTAATATGATAGTGGTGGTAGCGGCAACAAAAGTAAAGACAACAAAAGTAATGTTTTTGGTATTTTGTAGTGATTGTAACAGTAGCAGCGGGAAAGTAAATAAGCGTAAACCAGTATATGGAAAACTCGTAGGCACCGGATCGGTGATGGATAATTATGCCGGATGCGGTTCATCATGTAACAGTCATAACATAGGATGACACAGAACTAGCTCCAATTCATCAATGTAATGTAGGCATGTATTCCGTATATAGTCATACGTGCTTATGGAAAAGAACTTGCATGGCATCTTTTGTCCTACCCTCCTGTGGCAGCGGGGTCCTATTGGAAACTAAGGGATATTAAGGCCTCCTTTTAATAGAGAACCGGAACAAAGCATTAGCACATAGTGAATACATGAACTCCTCAAACTATGGTCATCACCGGGAGTGGTCCCGATTATTGTCACTTCAGGGTTGCCGGATCATAACGCATAGTAGGTGACTATAGACTTGCAACATAGGATCAAGAACTCACATATATTCATGAAAACATAATAGGTTCAGATCTGAAATCATGGCACTCGGGCCCTAGTGACAAGCATTAAGCATAGCAAAGTCATAGCAACATCAATCTCAGAACATAATGGATACTAGGGATTAAACCCTAACAAAACTAACTCGATTACATGATAAATCTCATCCAACCCATCACCGTCCAGCAAGCCTACGATGGAATTACTCATGCACGGCAGTGAGCATCATGAAATTGGTGATGGAGGATGGTGGATGATGACGACGGCGACGAATCCCCCTCTCCGGAGCCCCGAACAGACTCCAGATCAGCCCTCCCGAGAGGTTTTAGGGCTTGGCGGCGGCTCCGTATCGTAAAACGCGATGATTTCTTCTCTCTCATTTTTTCTCTCCAAAAGCAAATATATAGAGTTGGAGTTGGCGTCAGAGGGCATCTAGGGGGCCCACGAGGTAGGGGGGCACGCCCTAGGGGGGGGGGGCGCCCCCCACCCTCGTGAGAAGGGTGTGGGCCCCCTGGTCTTCATCTTTGGCGAGGATTTTTTATTATTTTTTCTAAGATGTTCCGTGGAGTTTCAGGTCATTCCGAGAATATTTGTTTTCTGCACATAAAACAACACCATGGCAATTCTGCTGAAAACAGCGCCAATCTGGGTTAGTTCCATTCAAATCATACAAGTTAGGGTCCAAAACAAGGGCAAAAGTGTTTGGAAAAGTAGATACGACGGAGACATATCAACTTCCTCAAGCTTAAACCCTTGCTTGTCCTCAAGCAATTCAGTTGAAAAACTGAAAGAAAGAAAGAAAAACTTTTACAAACTCTGTTTGCTCTTGTTGTTGTAACTATGTCAAGCCAGCATTCAAGTTTTCAGCATAGATCATAACTAACCACATTTGCAGTAATTCTCAGGTCTCATTATTATTCATATCAATAGCATAATCAACTAGCAAGCCATAATAATAAATCTCGGATGACAACACTTTCTCAAAACAATCATAATATGATATAACAAGATGGTATCTCGCTAGCCCTTTCTGAGACCGCAAAATATAAATGCAGAGCACCTTTAAAGATCAAGGACCGACTAGACATTGTAATTCATGGTAAAAGAGATCCAATCATAGTCATACCCAATATAAATTAACAGTGATGAATGCAAATGACGGATGTGCTCTCCAGCTAGTGCTTTTAATAAGAGGGTGATGACTCAACATAAAAGTAAATGAATAGGCCCTTCGCAGAGGGAAGCAGGGATTTGTAGAGGTGCTAGAGCTCGGTTTTGCAATAGAGATAAATTGTATTTTGAGCGGTATACTTTCATTTTCAACGTAACAACTAAGAGATGGCGATATCTTCCATGCTAAACACATTATAGGCGGTTCCCAAACAGAATGGTAAAGTTTATACTCCCCCTCCACCAACAAGCATCAATCCATGGCTTGCTTGAAACAACGAGTGCCTCCAACATACATTAGGTCCCAGGTAGGGCTGCAAATGAGTCGAGCTCGAGCGAGTTGGAGTTGGCTCAGCTCAACTCATATGAAAATTCGAGCGAGCTCAAACTGAGTGAAGCTCATATTCGAGTTGTAGAACATGACTCGTGCTCAGCTTGTAATGATCTCGAGCTAGTTTCGAGCTAAACTAGATGGTAAAAATTATAATTCTGGATGATAAACAAAAAAATTAAGGTGAATATGCTGGGAATCTTTACCAAAATTATAGGATATTTAACACATAGTCGACCACGTGCCATAATTAGGCCTAAATCTTCTCTGCACTTAATTAAGTCTCCATGTTCGTTGGTAAATAAAATGGAGAAAAATTATGGACAACATATATGGTAATAAATTATCTTATTTCCATTTAATATATGGCATGATCATTTAACATAATGACATTCTGTCGAGCTAACGAGCTAAAATCGAGCGAGCCAACATTGGCTCAAGATCGGCTCGATTCTCAGTCAAGCTACATAAAGTGTTCAAACTCAGCTTGTTTTCTTTTCAAGTCGATCACGAGTCGAGTTAAAAAATGAGTTGATCTCGAGCGGCTCACGAGCCTCGAGCTTTTCTTGCAGCCCTAGTCCCAGGGGGAGTTTTGTTTGCAATTAATTTTGATTTAGTTTGCATAAAGCATGGGACTGGGCATCCCGGTGACCAACCATTTTCTCGTGAATGAGGAGCGGAGTCCACCCCTCTTGAGAATAACCCGCCTAACACGGAAGATAAGGACAACCTTGGTTGATACATGAGCTATTCGAGCATACAAAACAGAATGATTATTTGAAGGTTTAGAGTTTGACACATACAAATTTACTTGGAACGGCAAGTAGATAGCGCATATAGGAAGGTATGGTGGACTCATCTGGAATAACTTTGGGGTTTAAGGGATTGGATGCACAAGCAGTATTCCCGCTTAGTACAAATGAAGGCTAGCAAAAGACTGGGAAGCGACCAACTAGAGAGCGACAACAACCATGTACATGCATTAAAATTAATAAACATTAGATGCAAGCATGAGTAGGATATAATCCACCATGAACATAAATATCGTGAAGGCTATGTTGATTTTATTTCAACTACATGCGTGAACATGTGCCAAGTCAAGTCACTTAAATCATTCAAAGGAGGATACCACCCCATCATACCACATCATAATCATCTCAATATCATGTTGGCACACAAGGTAAATCATTATAACTCATAGCTAATCAAGCATGACACAAGCAACTATGATCTCTAATTGTCATTGCAAACATGTTTATTCATAATAATCTGAATCAAGAACGGGGGACTCATCATATTTACAAAAACAAAAGAGGTCGAGTTCATACTAGCTTTTCTCATCTCAGTCAGTCCATCATATATTATTATAATTGCCTTTCACTTGCACGATCGAACAGTGTGAATAATAATAAGAGTGTACGTGCATTGGACTAAGCTAGAATCTGCGAGCATTCAATAAACAGGAGAAGACAAAGTAATATGCGCTCTTTTGTCAGATAAACAATAATGCATATAAGAGCTACTTCAACAATTTAATTATGGTCTTCTCCTACTGACCCCCCCCAAAAAAAAGAAATAAAACTATTTACACGGGAAAGCTCCCAACAAGCAAAAGAAGAATGAGAAATATTTTTGGGTTTTCTTTTTAATTATTACTACTACAACAGAAAAATAAACTACTACTAATTTTTTTTGGTTTTTCTTAAGGTTTAACAAACACACAAGAAGAAAGCAGGAAAAATAAAATAAACTAGCACGGATATTACAGTGAAAAAGTATGAGCACCGATATCTAGTAATGAGTGTGTGTGAACATAAATGTAATGTCGATGAGAAATACGTACTACCCCAAGCTTAGGCTTTTGGCCTAAGTTGGTCTATGGCCACGGCTGGCCTAGCGGATATCCATAATAATAGTTGTTGGGGTCGTACTGTGATGAGGAAGAAGAAGGCTCCGATTGCCACTGGCTGGCAATCATCTCCGGATCCCACTGATAGTTAGACTGCCGTGAAGGATCAAATTGTGGTTCCGGTTCTGGCTCCTCGGCTGGTGCAGGGTTCTGGTAGGCGTGAATAGCCGTCAACGGAACAAGGAACGTGCCTACAGTCAAATCAAACAAAGAAGGAGCAGGCAGGATAATAGTCTCAGGATGATGTTTGTTAAAGAACAATTGATATTTAAGCTCTCCTGCCCTATTCTTAACAATAAAATCGTGTGCCACCATAATTTTATGATCTAGATAAACATGGGGCAACACCTTTTCTTCCTTCTCAGCATGCCTAATAGGTATGTTAAAATGTGCAGCTAGGCGTGTAGCATAGATGCCTCCAAAGATGGGACCCTTAGTACGGTTCATACTTAACCGTCTAGCAATAATACCGCCCATACTAAAAGTGTTATCACTGTATAAACCGTGGTGCAGAATAATTATATCAGGGATACTAAGGTTTCCACAGTTTCCGCGTCCAATTAAACAACGACTAGCAAATAATGTAAAGTAACGTAAAACAGGAAAATGTATGCTAGTGATTCGTGCATCGGAAACCTTCCTAGTTTCTCCTACAGTGATAGTATCAATAAACCCAACCACATCATCATGATGTGGTTCTTCTGTCTTGCCCTCAAAAGGGACTAAACAAATCCGACAGAAATCATAAAGGGACATCTCTTTATGCTCATCATATAAATGAAACTCCACCGTAGGTGGTGAGTTCCTAGAATGAAAATGAAAGTTTTGCACAAAAGTATTTGTGAGTAAGAGATACTGATCACATTGGTCGTGGAGGAAAGCGGTGAGGCTTGCATTGTGAGCCAATTCATGAAAATCTTCATAGATACCGGCTGCTCTCAAGAAATCATCAGAAGGCCATTCACACGCCCGAATCTCCGCGGTGCGCGGCAAATTATACTTAGGCTTCGGTGCCTTTTCCTTCGAGCTTTGGCTCGATGAGCCCCTCAAAAATATCCTCATTATTTTTCTGAAATAATCTGAAATTTTTAGTAACTTCAAACAAAAATGAACCAACTTCAATAATATTGATAGCAACTACTCCTACAAGTGCCTAGAGCCTAAATCAAGCATTAGAACTACTTGGAACCATATAAATTTGACATGCAAGCTCAAGAACATGGTCACCTATGCAGCACAATTTTGCAAAGAATAAAGCACTAGAATAAAAACTAATTGGACCAATGGAGGAGTCACATACCAAGGAACAATCTCCCCAAGCAGTTTTGCGAGAGGTGCTTTGAGCAAGGAGATCGAAAATCACAGCAAAAGTGGCTGGAACTCGTGCTTGAGTTGGTTTTTCGGGTTTGTGTGAGACAGAGGAAGAAGATGGGTGCTGGCATAAGTGGAGGAGGGCCACCGTGGGCCCACGAGGCAGGGAGGCGCGCCCTAGAGGGGGGGGGGGCGCCCACCACCCTCGTGGCCAGGTGGCAGCTCCTCCCGCGGTAATTTTTGCACAGTAAATCCTCAAATATTCCCAAAAAATCATATTAAATTGGCATGTCATTCTGAGGACTTTTATTTTCGGGATATTTTTATGTTGCACAGATAAATCAGGAAACAAACAGAAAATACTATTTTTACTTTATTTAATATAAATAACAGAAAGTAAAAGTGGGGTACAGAAGGTTGTGCTTCTAGTTTCATCCATCTCATGCTCATCAAAAAGAATCCACTAACAAGGTTGATCAAGTCTTGTTAACAAACTCATTCCGATAATCATGAAACCGGAGAAATTTCGAATAACACTAAGTTACCTCAACGGGGATATGCACATCCCCAATAATAAGAATATCATATTTCTTCTTGACAGTAGGAAGAGGAAATTCAAAACCTCCAAATATAATCGATGGAAATTTTCCAATAGAGTTGATACTATGAATTTGAGGTTGTTTCCTCGGAAAGTGTACCATATGCTCATTACCATTAACATGAAAAGTGACATTGCCTTTGTTGCAATCAATAACAGCCCCTGCAGTATTAAGAAAAGGTCTTCCAAGAATAATAGACATACTATCATCCTCGGGAATATCAAGTATAACAAAGTCCGTTAAAATAGTAACGTTTGCAACCACAACAGGCACATCCTCACAAATACCGACAAGTATAGCAATTGATTTATCAGCCATTTGCAAATATATTTCGGTAGGTGTCAGCTTATTCAAGTCAAGTCTACGATATAAAGAGAGAGGCATCGTGTATCTCGGCAACCTTCAAGCGTAAGCCTGTCGAGGGAGTCGGCCACGACCTGACTAACCACACAAGTCTCTAGTCCAGGTTTATCGCCTATTCGGGTTCCATCCGGAAGGAGATCCGGCCGGGGTGTCGCTCACGGCCCCAAACGATGTGAGCAGGGTTCCCAAGCCCACCATCCGGGTGCCACTTGGTACACCGGGCCACTGTGCCTAGTCTGTCCCAAGCCCACCTGTACCGGGTGCCACTTGGTAGACTACTAACACTACCTACAAATACCAGAAACTAGTTGCAACTCTTGGACAGAGATCAGGTTGATTAATAAGTCGAGAGAGCTTGGAGCGCCCGGAGCCCAATGTGTGGTAGTAACTGTTCATGGATCACAAACACAGAACTCAGTTCCTGAGGACGGCTGCAACGAGACAACCCACCATGTACTCCTACATGGCCTCTCACCGCTACCTTTACCAAATCGTGTTCACACACTTAGCTCTCAATGGTAGGACATGTTCACCACGTTCCAATTCATTCCCGATGAATCAGACCTGACTCAACTCTAAGCAGTAGCAGGCATAACAACAAGCATGAATGAGTAGGCACATCAGGGCTCAAACAACTCCTACTCATGCTAGTGGGTTTCATCTATTTACTGTGGCAATGACAGGTCATGCAGGGGAAAGGGGTTCAACTATCGCAACATGTAATAGTTGAATCGTTGTTGTCCTAATGCAGTAAAAGAGAGCAGGAGCGAGAGAGTGGGATTGTATTGGAATGAACAAGGGGGTTTTGCTTGCCTGGCACTTCTGAAGATAGCATTGAGTCTTCATCAGTGTCAACGATCACAACATCGGAACAACGTCTACCGAGGGGGAACAACACCGACAAACAGAGAAGAAACACGATCAATGCAATGCACAATATGATGCATGGTCATTACATGGCAATATGATGTGATTTGGACTAATGCAACATGAAGTCATTTTGGTTGAAGTGGAATTCAAAGCTAGATCAAATTCCAACTCCAAATCTATTATCAAATTTGTCCTAATCATGTTGCATCCTAAATAGTGAGGTTAACTTGCTCAAACATGCATGAAAACAGTACAAATGGATAGATTGGATTTTTTTGATCATTTTTCATATATAATTTATCTTATTTGGAGTTATAGATAATTTTCTATGATTTTTAGAAGTTTTGGGCATTTTCTGGAATTTCCTGGATTATTTTAAATTAGACTAAAACCAGAAAATGCATTACTGCATCAGCATGACGATTGCACGACGTCAGCAGGTCAACAATGCCAGTCCATGTCAAACCTGATGGCTGGGACCCACACGTGAGTGTCTCAGGGCTGCTTTGGGTGGATGACAGGTGGGCCCGATCAACGCTGACTAGGCCATGGTCAGAGCTGACACGTGGGTCCACGGCATTAGCACTAATCTAATAGAAAAATTAGACTAACCTAATTAGGCTCAGGGGCCCACATGGCAGTGGCTCAAGGGGGTGTTTAGAGTGGTCATTAGCAGTTAATGAGACTGCCACGTCAGCATCGCCGGAGCTCAACGCCGGTGACCTGGAAACGCGGCGGTGATGATCGGGACGGCGGCTCCGGCCACCAAATCGATGGCCGAGCCCATCTACGAGGAGCTGGGGCTCGTGCGCATCCAACGGTGGCAGGGGGTGGGCACGAGGTGGCCGGAGTTGACGACGGCGAGCACTTGGGCGGTGGCCGGAGATCGGGCGTCGGCGAAAACGACGCTATAGCGAACGGCAGGAGCAGTGGGTGGGGTTTTTGGGCTTTTGGCATCGCGCTGAGCACGGTGGTATGCTCAGACACGACGTGTGTGAGCTCTAGCCACGGCGACGACGGGTTCTCGGGATCGACAGAGGCGACGGCTACGCGGCGAAATCGAGCACGGGGAGAGAGAGGGGAGGCGTAGGAGCTCACAGTGGAGAGGAAGAGGTGGTCAGCGAGCTCGGAGGTAACCGGAGTTCAATGAATTGGGCGACGGCGACTGGCGGGTCCGAGGTAGGAGACGAGCTCGAAGGCGTCTCTTCAAGGTGGCCGGGCTCGTGGGACTGGGCGTAGAGGTGCGCTGCAGCGAGGCGGTGCTCGTGGGCTAGCTGGCTTGGCGTGGGAAGGTCGGTGGCCACGACGAATGGCGACGGTGGCGACGGCTCCGTTCGGTGGAGAGAGGAGCGGGACAGAGGAGGGGACGAGGTCGGGGGAGAGTGAGAGAGGGTCGAGAGGGCTGCGTGGCATCGCGGGAGGCGTCCATGGTGACGAGGGGGCAGCTAGGTAGGCAGGAGGTGGTCGGGTGCGTGCCGGCATGCGTCGACCACGCGCACTGCCTATTGGCGCGGGGAGGAAGACGACAGGGAGCCGGGGAGGTGGGTTGGGCCAACACAGGAGTTGGGCTGGCTGGGCTGCCAGGTAAGTTGAACAGGTAACCTCTCTCTGTCTCTCTCTCTCTCTCTCTTTTATTTTTGTTTCTATTTTCTGCTGTTTGTTTTGATTTGATCTAAATACCAAATCAATTTTAAACTTCATCAAAATAATTGTGTGAGCTAAGTGGTCTTATCCAAAGCCACACAACAATTTTCAAAATTATTGAACATACATTTCTTATATAATAAATATATATCCAATTCAAATAGTTATTGAGTTAATTTCAAATGCCCAAAATAAATATTTCTGGGACTCCAAAAATATTGGTTTGAATTTTACCTCTTGCCAATATTTTTACAGAATAACAGGAACATTTCTTGGACTCATTTGAAAAGATTTTTAATGTTGATTATTTCTGAAGTGATTTCTGAGGGTTTCAACTAACCTCAATTCAACTTTGAGAATTTAGACATGATGCAAGATGATGATGCAATGACAAGCAAGGCCAATTCTAGGGCTGTGACACTATCACACTATATATTTGTAATATCTGTGCACCACCCATTAGGCTGCCAACCTGTAAAATTACCATCTTATCTTATCTGTCTAGGCAGTGCTCAGTGTCTACGCACTCATATTTTAATATGTTGGCTGCGGTATTTACTCTTGTCCTTTGCTACAAAAAGGATAGGACCATCTTGCTGCAACTTATTTACTTTTATTATTTGTTACTCGTTACAAATTATCTTATCACAAAACTATCTGTTACCGATAATTTCAGTGATTACAGAGAATACCTTACTGAAAACTGCTTATCATTTCCTTCTGCTCCTTGTTAGGTTCGATACTCTTACTTATCGAAAGGACTACGATAGATTCCCTATACTTGTGGGACATCACGTGCTCTCTTCTCTCTCCCATGGAGCAAGCGTTTTGGATGGGTGGCATGTAGATTGCTCACAGATGTGTGGTTTGTGAAGAGATAATGTTTTGCATAGTGAAACAAGAGAATGAGCCAAGCGAGGCTTAGGACCGACTCATCACGCGTGACGCGCAAGAGCGACTAGCCGAGCGTTTCACCGGTCTGTCGATTTTAAGCGTTTCCCTTTTTTGACAACACATACATTGAAGAGTCGAGGAGGGAGAAAGTCAGCCATGTAGAAAAACAAAACCTTAGTAGTTGGGGGAGGGCTGACGGATGTGGTGTGCGGCCCATGTGCTTGAGAAGAAAAGAAAAGATTGAACGCTAGGGTCAGGCTCACGTGCTAGCGATTGATCGATCGAGAAAGGCTTGACAAAAGTGAAACTCGATCGATCCAGAAAGGCTTGACGAAATACGGTGTAACACGGGGCACCCTATATCTCGCCTTCAGCGAGTCCATGGGCACCCCTATACCTCTTTGTCTATTTTTTTACGTTTTCTGTTTTTCATTGTTTTGCTTTCTTGTTGTACTTTTGTTTATAATTTGAAATACTCTAAATATATTACAAGAACACTCTACAAAAAAATTTAAAAAATGTTGAACGAGTATATAAAAATGGTTATCAAGTATTTGAAAAAAATGTTGAACATGTATTTGAAAAATGTTAATCAAGCATTTGGGAAAAGTTAAATGTGTATAAAAAATGTTGAAAATGTATTAAAATGATGAATTGTTTTATCATGTATATAAAAATGTTAATACAGCATTTAAAAAAATTGAACAAGTGTTTGGAAAATGTTAATAATCAAGCATTTATAAAATGTTAAATGTTATAGAAAAAATGTTGACAATGTATTAAAAAATGTTACTCCCTCCGATCCATATTACTTGTTGTTGAAATGGATGTATCTAGACGTATTTTAGTGCTAGATACATCCGTTTGAGTGACAAGTAATATGGATCAGAGGGAGTAATCTTTTCATTGGAAAACTATTAATCAAGCATTTAAAAATGTATATAAAAATGTTGATTAAGTATTCTATGTTAATCAAACATTTATAAATATTAGAAATGTGAATAGAAAAAATGTTGACCATATGTTACAAAATATGATAAATGTGTTTTGCAAAACTGTTGTTGACATATACAAAAAATGTAGAATGAAACCAAAAGAAACAAAAGAAACAAAAGAAACAAAAATTGTAAATAAACCAAAAAAAGAAAATAACAAAATAAAATCATAGAAGAAAATGCAAAAAAATAATAAAAAAAGAAAAAGAATAAATAAGAGAAAACCTGAGAAAACCGGCTGGAATTGCCTAAGGCCTTGTTTGGTTCCTTGAGATTTGAAGGGGTCTAGAGGGGATTGAGAGTGATTAAACCCCCTACAAGTAAAAATCCACCTCAATCCCTTTCAATCCTCCCTAATCCCCTTGTAGGAGGGATTAACCGAACAAGCTCTCAATAAGGACACTCCCATACTACTAGGCATGAACGAGAAGCGGGCGGAGTGGCTAGCAACGCCGGACTTCTCCTTGGAGGTATTGGGATCGATACCTTTATGTCCAAAAAAATTAAAAATTCAATAGGCTTGGTTAGCTTAAAGGAAAAGAAAAAGGAAACAGGTTTGGTCGGAAAATGGTAGACGAGGAGGGCGACGCGGGTTGGGCCGGGCCACGTATGTGCTCATCTTCTTAAAGCCTTGTTCGTTTAATCCCACCCCCGCTGGGATGGGAGGGGTTTTGGCCCGAACCCCGTTGTTTTTACCCTCGCCGGGGCCGAATCCCCGCGTAGCTTACATGCGTGTTCGGTTAAACACGACCGGGTTTATATCCCATCCAATCCCACCCCAAACCGCAGGGATTTCACCGGGTTTTGACCCACGTCCCCCGCCGCGTGGAAGAAAACCTTGTCTCGTCTTCTCGAAAGAAAAAGTAGGAGAGGGCGGGGGCGGCGGCGCCGATGCCGGCAGGGAAGGACTGGGCGACTGCTAGGGGCCGGAGCGGACAATCTCTCATTTCCACTGAAGGCCATCTGCTGCGTCATCCTTCTACCTCCCCCTGCTCCCCCACACCCACCCCCAAGTTAGCAATAGATCTCCCAGTGCGAGCTTGGTGGCCACGGCAGGCAACTTCGGTGTCCCTCCGCAAGGTTTCACGCCGGCAAGATCTTCTTCCCTTTTGATTTATAGGGATTCACATCACCTTTTCCGCTGGTGATTGAGGGGATTAACCGAGCAGCAATGAAAGAAAGGGTTGAGAGGAAATTCCGGGGATTAATCACGGCAGGGTTTGGGTGACAGGGTGGGGGTCACCCAATCCCTAGGTGGATCAAATCCACTAGAGGATTAAATCTTTTGCAACCGAACAAAGCCTAACGGAACCCCGTGTTCGAGGCCGAATTGGAGCGCTAGGCCAACCAAGACGACACCGACTAGGAGGGCTGGCCTCCGCCGCCCCTATAAGATGGAAGACGCGGTGCCGTCCCCTCCCCAAATCTCAATCGCCTCGAGTCGGAAGCTAGGGTAACAAATCCATCGAAAATCCCTAAATCGCTTAGATCGAGAGATGGCGACTGCGCCCGCGCGTCTTGATGGGAACAGGGTCCTGCAAGAAGGACGAGGAGGTAGTGACCAAGCTTGTGGTGCTTTCCGAGGTACAGCTCAACTCCGCGGCTTGTGGTGCCCATGTCAAGTCGAAGGTGGCTCTTCCGGCGAAGAACACCATGTCGAGCGAGTGGGTCGACCACATCCTGCGCTGGAAGAAGCCTCCCACCGCCAACCGGAAGGGCGCGACCACTGACGAGTTGCATGATGATCTTGTCGATTTCCAGCAGAGGCTCCAGAAGGAGCTGGATGACAAGGGCTACGTTGAGGTCCTCGACAACCACAAGGAGAGGATCACACGAGCCAACGATAACGTGTACGCGCAGGCATACTTTGAGATGTATGGCTCCTATCCTCCGCCTGAGCTCTGCTCAGCCTGAACTCGCCGCGGGGCCTTGTTGTTTTACCGTCTATCTATCTACTCCTAGGACTATCACACTTTGTAGACTCAGTCGATTGAGACTTCGCGAAGTCTCAGTCGGCTGATGTCAGCGTACAATTTTTCTGTATTGGATTGTAGTATATACTAGATGATGCTCCACACGTTGTTACAGAAATGTTTGCAATATTTCAATAAGATTTTGATTATATGGAACATGAATTCTTGAAACAATAGTTTCTGAAAGTATATGAGAATTAAATATAAATAGCATAATAAAATGGAATTTTACATGCATGCATGTTGTAGTGGATTTTTAATATGCATAGTTGCATGTTGAGGTGGTGTGACGCCCCCGATTCAATTGTACACTAATCATGCACGCAAATGTGTACGATCAAGATCAGGGACTCACGGGAAGATATCACAACACAACTCTACAAATAAAATAAGTCATACAAGCATCATAATACAAGCCAGGGGCCTCGAGGGCTCGAATACAAGTGCTCGATCATAGACGAGTCAGCGGAAGCAACAATATCTGAGTACAGACATAAGTTAAACAAGTTTGCCTTAAGAAGGCTAGCACAAACTGGGATACAGATCGAAAGAGGCGCAGGCCTCCTGCCTGGGATCCTCCTAAACTACTCCAGGTCGTCGTCAGCGGGCAGCACGTAGTAGTAGGCACCTCCGGTGTAGTAGGGGTCGTCGTCGACGGTGGCGTCTGGCTCCAGGGCTCCAGCATCTGGTTGCGACAACCAGGTAGAAGGGAAAGGGGAAAAGAGGGAGAAAAGCAACCGTGAGTACTCATCCAAAGTACTCGCAAGCAAGGAGCTACACTACATATGCATGGGTATATGTGTAAAGGGTCATATCGGTGGACTGAACTGCAGAATGCCAGAATAAAAGGGGGATAGCTAATCCTGTCGAAGACTACGCTTCTGGCAGCCTCCGTCTTGCAGCATGTAGAAGAGAGTAGACTGAAGTCCTCCAAATAGCATCTCCAAGTAGCATCTCCAAGTAGCATCTCCAGTAGCATCGCATAGCATAATCCTACCCGGCGATCCTCTCCTCGTCGCCCTGTAGAAAAGCGATCACCGGGTTGTATCTGGCACTTGGAAGGGTGTGTTTTATTAAGTATCCGGTTCTAGTTGTCATAAGGTCAAGGTACAACTCCAAGTCGTCCTGTTACCGAAGATCACGGCTATTCGAATAGATTAACTTCCCTGCAGGGGTGCACCACATAACCCAACACGCTTGATCCCATTTGGCCGGACACACTTTCCTGGGTCATGCCCGGCCGCGAAAGATCAACACGTCGCAGCCCCACCTAGGCAAAACAGAGAGGCCAGCACGCCGGTCTAAACCTAAGCGCACAGGGGTCTGGGCCCATCGCCCATAGCACACCTGCACGTTGCGAGGGCGGCCGGAAGCAGACCTAGCCTAGCAGGCGTTCCAGTCCAATCCGGCGCGCGCCGCTCCGTCGCTGACGTCTGAAGTGCTTCGGCTGATACCACGACGTCGGGATACCCATAACTACTCCCACGTAGATGGTTAGTGCGTATAGGCTCGTAGCCAACTCAGATCAAATACCAAGATCTCGTTAAGCGTGTTAAATATCCGCGAACGCCGAACAGGGCCAGGCCCACCTGTCTCCTAGGTGGTCTCAACCTGCCCTGTCGCTCCGCCACAAAGTAACAGTCGGGGGCCGTCGGGAACCCAGGCCCACCTCTACCGGGATGGAGCCACCTGTCCTTTCAGCCCCCTCATCAGAATCACTTACGGGTACTCATCGAGCTGACCCGACTTTAGTCACCATCTGTATAGTATGTATGTATGTATAGTATATACCCGTGATCACCTCCCGAGTGATCACGGCCCAATAGTATAGCAAGGCAGACTGACAAGAATGTAGGGCCAATGATGATAAACTAGCACCCTATACTAAGTATTTAGGATTGTAGGTAAGGTATCAACAGATGTAGCAACGATGTCAGGCTATGCATCAGAATAGGATTAACGGAAAGCAGTAACATAATACACTACTCTAATGCAAGCAATATAGAGGAGAATAGGAGATATCTGGTGATCAAGGGGGGGGGGGCTTGCCTGGTTTCTCTGGCAAGAAGGAGGGTCGTCAACTCCGTAGTCGAACTGGGCAGCAGCAGCGTCGGTCTCGTAGTCTACCGGAGATAAGAGGGGGAAGAAACAATGAATACAATGCAAACATAAACACGACGATGCGTGACGTGACAATGAGCGGTGCTAGGTGTGCCCTAACGTGGTATGAGGTGGTACCGGTTAAGGGGGGAAACATCCGGGAAGTATTCCCGGTGTTTCGCGTTTTCGGGCAGAGGAGCCGGAGGGGGAAAGTTGCGAGTTCGATAGGTTAGGGGTGTGTGGCGGACGAACGGACTGCGTATCCGGAATCGTCTCGTCGTTCTGATCAACTTTGATGTACAAAGTTTTTACATCCGATCTACGGTTTATTTTATATTAATTTCTAAAGTTTTTAATTCATTTTTAGAATTAACAGAAATAATTTAATTTAAAATTGCCATTATGATGTCAGCATGAGGTCAGCGTGGTGTCATCAGTCAACCAGTTAGTTGACTTAGCCAAACTGACAGGCAGGTCCCACATGTCATTGGCTGAAGACTAATTATCTGTTAACTTTTAATTAGCAGGTTTAATTAGAGTTAATTAGTTAACTAATTAGGGTTAGTTAAGTTAATTACTTCACTAATTTATTAATTAATTATTAATTAATTTTATTAAGTCATTTTTTTATTTCCTTTTTCTCTTCTTCTCTTTTTTTAATGTTCTGGGGCCGGGCCCCACATGTCTGTGGCCCATCGGGGCCTAGAGGGCACGGGCGAGCGGGTGCGGGCGCTCGCCCGAACGGGGCGCGGGCAAGGCCGTGGCCGGCGATGGCCACCGGAGCGGCGGCACGACACCGGCAAGGGGAAGCAGGGGCGAGGCCAGGTGCAGTGGTGGCCGGCGGAGAGGCGAGGCCGCAAGAGCCACCGCAGGCGCGGCGGGCGCTAGGGAGGCGCAGCGGCAGCAGCGGTGCGCGGCCACGGTGGGGCTCGCGCGGTCGCGGTCGAGGGATAGGTGAGAGGGAGGGGGTTTGCTCACTTCGGAGAGTAAGGTCTGGGCAACGGGGCGCGGGGAGCGACTCGGGGAGGAGGACGAGGAGGTCCGGCGTGGGGAGGAGATCCGGCGAGGTCGACGAGGCGACGGCGATTTGGGGAAGACGGTGAGGGGCTCCGGCGACGCGGTCCTCGTGCGGCGGGGCGAGGTAGCTCCGGGCGAGGTCCCGCGTCAGCGTGGTCGTGGACGGGCGGCGGGGCGCCGGTGGGGCGACAGGAGGGGCCGGCTCTGCGAGGGGGGATGACGGCGACATGGAGGCGGCGCTGGGGCGATGGGATCGGGGGGTTGCCCCGATCCAGATCAGGGAAGGGCGAGAGGGAGGAGTGGGAGAGAATGGGGGCGACGTGGGGGTGGGGGTTAGGGTTTCAGTGGGATAAGGTGGAGTGGGAGGGTCCGGCCGGGCCAGTGGGCTGGTCTGGCGGCCCGTCGGCTTGCTGGGCCGAGGCCTAGATGGCCAGGGGGTTCTCTCCCTCTCTTTTATTTTTTTTTGTTTTACCTTTTGTCTTTTCTTTTTATTTATTCTTTTCTGTTTTAGTTTAGTCATACTTTATTTTAGTTTTTATAAAATATGACCATAGCTCCTAAAATAAGGTTTCAGAACATCCCTCTACCATAAAAAGTTTGGTGGTCAATTAAACTAGTTTAACATTTGTTTATTTTTTAAAATCATTTGAATAATTGTTTTGCTATGGTTTTATTCACTTTAGAGTATTTAATCATTTCATAAAAGTGTGGTTCCTCCACCATAATTGATTATGATTTAGTTGCTACAATTTTTGAACATTTTTGATTTGACTATTGGAAACTTTTAATGTTTGACTTTAATTAAAATTTGAATTTGGCTCGGATCTGAACTAACACGAGATTAGCAACAGTAATCGTGGTGACATGGCATCATTACCAGAGGGTTACTGTAGCTTGATTAACCGGGCGTCACAATTCTCCTCCACTACAAGAAATCTCGTCCCGAGATTTAAGAGGGGAGTAAGGGGGAAAGTTCTTGTCACGATATTCTAACGAATCTTCTCGGTCTTGGTTGCTTTTCTCGAAGAGGTCAATCCATAGTATTGATGTCTTCATTCCTATGCATCAATGCATCATGATGAAGTTGTCGTCCTTCCTTCCGGATCTTCACCGAACTTACGAAAGGATAAGAGGGGAAAAACTCTATAAGGACGGACCATAATAAAATCGAGCACGGATGGTTAACTCAGGGGAAGAAGCATAAGTATTCCCCGAGTTGAAATTTGAGAAAATATCGAGAGCAAAGTAAGGAGGTATCATTAGAAATTTTGAGCGGGCAGGCAATCGTTCGATGCCTGCAACAAAGTGTGAAAGGGGTCCAGAGCAACGGGAATAAGTATTGCGTCTGATACCCGAATAGATTACTAGGATAGTGACCCCGTGAATTACATACGAAGTCAAGCGCGAGGAATAACTTTGGAAACCGGGGGTGTAAAGGAGAGTCAGGTTTTTGATCCTATGGAACTGTGGGTTATGGGCCCACCATGTGGGTTAAAAATAGGAGCGGTGACATCTTGCACGGTCATGATAGCAAGGCATGTCCGCGGATAGCATGTCAGTCATGTCGGCAACAACGTCGATACCAAGGCGAGGGACGAAGAGAACCATCTCCTGCTCGTTGAACGAGGCGGACCAATAGGCAAAGTTCTCGTCCATCGGTGGTTACCGGAATGTCAACAACAATAGTAACAGGGTCTTACTGACAGATTTGTACACCGAGGTGTTTACATAAGCAGTGAATTATTACTGCTTAGTTTATATAGATCACAAGAAAAGTCAAACAAACCAATGGAAAGGAAAATATGATTATCAGATTAAACAGAACAATGGAAAGGAAAATGTGTTGAAACACATATTCCAGGGGTATATCCTTCCCAAGGATAAGCAGAGCATGATATCCACGACGGGATATAATGTAGAAAACCCTTTTAGGTAAGGGGAGAGGAATTTCATGACATTACCCATACAACGGTGTTTGGATAATTGAGCAGAAAACATTTAGCATTGGGCTTCAAATGTTCTTGTTGAAAATCGAAGTACCAGTGACATGCTTCGAGATAGCATTGACATGGCCTTCAAGCAAGGTCAGACCTTGGATACACAAAGGACCCATCAGGAACAACTTATGGAATAAGTCTTACAGTTTCCTCATGGAAGAATGGATAACATTGCTAAAAGGGAACTATAACAATAGGGCCTCCGGCCAGGTGGGCTAGGTATGACACTGCCTCACCGGGTCATATAAAGACCAACGTTATAACTCTTGGAAATATGTCCCAACCATCATATCTAACCGAGATTCAGATTTGATTGGTGTCAGGATACCTCAGACTCAGGATGCCTGAGAAGAAAAGGTGCAACACAATTTGACGAGATGACATTGTGAGATTCTCAGAAATGATCTATGGAAGTGAGCTCTGAAACAAGAGTTCATCAGTAAACCAAGGAGAGGATGAGGAGGTGGCTGATAGGCTCAGCAACAAATCATCGAGATTTCCAAAGGATTGATTTCCACAATTATGTGAACAAGGAAATATCATTTGTCGGATCAAAAGATATAATGGTGTATGCTCGAGGGAAACATACACAACTGAACAATGATGGAAGGGTGCACCCAGGAATCTGGACTAGGTAGCACGATCAATGTTCGAATGATGATTCAATAAGCAATAGATTTAGAATGAAACTGTAGACCAATAACTTCAAAGCAATAGGGTTGCTAGAAGTTTAGAATTTACACATCACAGACCATTTGTCGGTATTCTGGTTAGAAACAACACGGAGACCAAGAAAAGAACGCAAAAGGCGGAAGATATTACTATATCAAGAACTCTCAAGAGGTGGTAAAATTACCACGACATTCTTGACATAAAAGGTGGTAAAATTCCAAGGTAAAGATGAACAAATGCTGGATAGCAAGGATCTCAAGGTATAACACAAAACACGAATAAGTTTGTGTTGAACGGAAGGCAATAAAGTGGTCAGTGTTAACACAAACCATTGAGGGGCGAGGATGCTATTTCTCATCAAGAATTCGATATATATCTTGGAAGAGCTCAGGATGTTGCTGATGACCACGACACATTTGTAGAGAGATTTCATGAAGATGTAATCGGTCGGCGATGACATCAAGTCAAATGATGATGCAGCGAAAGTCAAATAATACTTGAAGAAGAACTCATAAGAAATTATGTAGTTCCGTGATAATCTCGAGATACCAGAGGGGGTAATACTCGATGACAGATCATAGTAGTGGTTGGACTAGGGTAATGCTCTGCAGAAGACAAGTGCTTAAACTTGCTCGTGAAATGGGGTCAAAGAAGAACATATGGCCGAAACCCCGATTGCAAAAGGCGGGATCCCAGATATAAGAACTTATACCAAGGGAAAAATTAATTTAAGAGAAGCTTTAATGATAAGTTCTACATCGTGTCCATGGGCATGAACACAAAGTTCAAGGTTGACTCCCATTCTTCAATGTATAACCTTACATTTACCTCCCCTTTCCGAAGTTGTAGTGTTGAAAAGTTATCTGGCAAAGCGTCAGCAGGGTATAACCCGCATAAATTTCGAGGTCACACAAATTAAGGAAGGCATAGGTTCAACCCGTCAGGGTATCGTGGAAACATATACCACAAGCTTTGAGAGTAAATATTACCAGCTCGAAAGCAGAGCATGGTTGGCAAAAGGAGAGGATACAAATTACCAAAGGCATTATGTATCGGAGATAGAACTCACAAGGTGATTAATTATGAAGGACATCGTCGGATAATAATCCAACAATGGATATGGTGATCCACAATGGAGCTGATGTGAGTATCGATACCCAATCAGAGGAAGAAAGAATGCAAATGCATCGTTTTACAGAACATCTGAATAATTCAACGTTTAAATAACAAAGGAATTATGATTTCCAAATCAAGGGATCAGGAGCAAACGCTCCGATCAAGGACGGACAAGTTGGATAGACTTAGGGGTACCATCGATGGCAATCTGATTGGCCGAGGACCAGCTCACGTTTTAAATGACATCTGAGCCGGAAGGATGAATTCTATGATCTGAGTGAGGATTGTGAGCATTCACAACCTATTGAATCAACGGACTCAAAATGATATTGACAAAGGTTGCCAATAAGATTACTATACTTATGGGATTAACCATAATGCAAGCAAGCAAGAATTTCAGGAGCAATAGGTTGCTCAGGATTTTTGGAAGACCAAATGGTATTTTGAATTCTTTGGCGAAACACCTGAACAACTGGGAATGAGCGAATACCCGATAAGTGCGAGAATTATCCGTAGGGGTGTATATGTGGATAATGAACTGCAAGGCAGTAGGCACAAAGTATTCTCGGAAAAATAGAGAGAATTTCCGAGGTATCTTGTAATAACAAGAACAATTGGGAACGGAGTTATGGACGACAAGTGTATGTAGCTTTCCATAGGGACTTATCGGTGGTATGGAATTGCAACGGCGAAGGACACAAAAGTCTCGCGGAAACATCGGAGAGTATCTTCAAAATATTCTGGTGCAGCCAGCGATCATCTGGACTGAAGAGGCTCTCCGGGAGAAAGTAATTACGAGAACCTAATGTTAGAGTTTTAGTAAATTC
Source organism: Triticum dicoccoides (assembly GCF_002162155.2). Classification (NCBI taxonomy): domain Eukaryota; kingdom Viridiplantae; phylum Streptophyta; class Magnoliopsida; order Poales; family Poaceae; genus Triticum; species Triticum dicoccoides. The sequence goes on from NC_041388.1 coordinate 23,636,350, forward strand.
ATTTAACCCGAATAGAAGAGATGTCAGAGTCCCAGAGTATAGGTCAAGGAATAAAAGATCCTACTACCACCCAATGGCGACGTGGGCCCGTAAGCCGCACAACCATGTTAGTAAAAGTTTTGCAATGACTAGACTCAACTTCGGCCAAGGAGTGTGGAAGGGGAATTCCTACAGGCAGTCGGCTCTGATACCAACTTGTGACGCCCCCGATTCAATTGTACACTAATCATGCACGCAAATGTGTACAATCAAGATCAGGGACTCACGGGAAGATATCACAACACAACTCTACAAATAAAATAAGTCATACAAGTATCATAATACAAGACAGGGGCCTCGAGGGCTCGAATACAAGTGCTCGATCATAGACGAGTCAGCGGAAGCAACAATATCTGAGTACAGACATAAGTTAAACAAGTTTGCCTTAAGAAGGCTAGCACAAACTGGGATACAGATCGAAAGAGGCGCAGGCCTCCTGCCTGGGATCCTCCTAAACTACTCCAAGTCGTCGTCAGCGGGCAGCACGTAGTAGTAGGCACCTCCGGTGTAGTAGGGGTCGTCGTCGACGGTGGCGTCTGGCTCCAGGGCTCCAGCATCTGGTTGCGACAACCAGGTAGAAGGGAAAGGGGAAAAGAGGGAGAAAAGCAACCGTGAGTACTCATCCAAAGTACTCGCAAGCAAGGAGCTACACTACATATGCATGGGTATATGTGTAAAGGGTCATATCGGTGGACTGAACTGCAGAATGCCAGAATAAAAGGGGGATAGCTAATCCTGTCGAAGACTACGCTTCTGGCAGCCTCCGTCTTGCAGCATGTAGAAGAGAGTAGACTGAAGTCCTCCAAATAGCATCTCCAAGTAGCATCTCCAAGTAGCATCTCCAGTAGCATCGCATAGCATAATCCTACCCGGCGATCCTCTCCTCGTCGCCCTGTAGAAAAGCGATCACCGGGTTGTATCTGGCACTTGGAAGGGTGTGTTTTATTAAGTATCCGGTTCTAGTTGTCATAAGGTCAAGGTACAACTCCAAGTCGTCCTGTTACCGAAGATCACGGCTATTCGAATAGATTAACTTCCCTGCAGGGGTGCACCACATAACCCAACACGCTTGATCCCATTTGGCCGGACACACTTTCCTGGGTCATGCCCGGCCGCGAAAGATCAACACGTCGCAGCCCCACCTAGGCAAAACAGAGAGGCCAGCACGCCGGTCTAAACCTAAGCGCACAGGGGTCTGGGCCCATCGCCCATAGCACACCTGCACGTTGCGAGGGCGGCCGGAAGCAGACCTAGCCTAGCAGGCGTTCCAGTCCAATCCGCCGCGCGCCGCTCCATCGCTGACGTCTGAAGTGCTTCGGCTGATACCACGACGTCGGGATACCCATAACTACTCCCACGTAGATGGTTAGTGCGTATAGGCTCGTAGCCAACTCAGATCAAATACCAAGATCTCGTTAAGCGTGTTAAATATCCGCGAACGCCGAACAGGGCCAGGCCCACCTGTCTCCTAGGTGGTCTCAACCTGCCCTGTCGCTCCGCCACAAAGTAACAGTCGGGGGCCATCGGGAACCCAGGCCCACCTCTACCGGGATGGAGCCACCTGTCCTTTTAGCCCCCTCATCAGAATCACTTACGGGTACTCATCGAGCTGACCCGACTTTAGTCACCATCTATATAGTATGTATGTATTTATAGTATATACCCGTGATCACCTCCCGAGTGATCACGGCCCAATAGTATAGCAAGGCAGACTGACAAGAATGTAGGGCCAATGATGATAAACTAGCATCCTATACTAAGTATTTAGGATTGCAGGTAAGGTATCAACAGATGTAGCAACGATGTCAGGCTATGCATCAGAATAGGATTAACGGAAAGCAGTAACATGCTACACTACTCTAATGCAAGCAATATAAAGGAGAATAGGAGATATCTGGTGATCAAGGGGGGGGGGCTTGCCTGGTTGCTCTGGCAAGAAGGAGGGTCGTCAACTCTGTAGTCGAACTGGGCAGCAGCAGCGTCGGTCTCATAGTCTACCGGAGATAAGAGGGGGAAGAAACAATGAATACAATGCAAACATAAACACGACGATGCGTGACGTGACAATGAGCGGTGCTAGGTGTGCCCTAACGTGGTATGAGGTGGTACCGGTTAAGGGGGGAAACATCCGGGAAGTATTCCCGGTGTTTCGCGTTTTCGGGCAGAGGAGCCGGAGGGGGAAAGTTGCGAGTTCGATAGGTTAGGGGTGTGTGGCGGACGAACGGACTGCGTATCCGGAATCGTCTCGTTGTTCTGAGCAACTTTGATGTACAAAGTTTTTACATCCGATCTACGGTTTATTTTATATTAATTTCTAAAGTTTTTAATTCATTTTCAGAATTAACAGAAATAATTTAATTTAAAATTGCCATTATGATGTCAGCATGAGGTCAGCGTGGTGTCATCAGTCAACCAGTTAGTTGACTTAGCCAAACTGACAGGCAGGTCCCACATGTCATTGGCTGAAGACTAATTATCTGTTAACTTTTAATTAGCAGGTTTAATTAGAGTTAATTAGTTAACTAATTAGGGTTAGTTAAGTTAATTACTTCACTAATTAATTAATTAATTATTAATTAATTTTATTAAGTCATTTTTTTATTTCCTTTTTCTCTTCTTCTCTTTTTTTTAATGTTCTGGGGCCGGGCCCCACATGTCTGTGACCCATCGGGGCCTAGAGGGCACGGGCGAGCGGGTGCGGGCGCTCGCCCGAACGGGGCGCGGGCAAGGCCGTGGCCGGCGATGGCCACCGGAGCGGCGGCACGGCACCGGCAAGGGGAAGCAGGGGCGAGGCCAGGTGCAGTGGTGGCCGGCGAAGAGGCGAGGCCGCAAGGGCCACCGCAGGCGCGGCGGGCGCTAGGGAGGCGCAGCGGCAGCAGC
>NC_041388.1:23640254-23649278 GCF_002162155.2 Triticum dicoccoides
TTTTTTTTGTTTTACCTTTTGTCTTTTCTTTTTATTTATTCTTTTCTGTTTTAGTTTAGTCATACTTTATTTTAGTTTTTATAAAATATGACCATAGCTCCTAAAATAAGGTTTCAGAACATCCCTCTACCATAAAAAGTTTGGTGGTCAATTAAACTAGTTTAACATTTGTTTATTATTTAAAATCATTTGAATAATTGTTTTGCTATGGTTTTATTCACTTTAGAGTATTTAATCATTTCATAAAAGTGTGGTTCCTCCACCATAATTGATTATGATTTAGTTGCTACAATTTTTGAACATTTTTGATTTGACTATTGGAAACTTTTAATGTTTGACTTTAATTAAAATTTGAATTTGGCTCGGATCTGAACTAACACGAGATTAGCAACAGTAATCGTGGTGACATGGCATCATTACCAGAGGGTTACTGTGGCTTGATTAACCGGGCGTCACAGGTGGGCATTTTTTTATGCATATTGAATGATGAGGTGGCATGTTTGCATATTGAGAAAAATATCTTAATGGGGACTAGCTATTTAGATAGAAGATTAGCCTGCGTACAATTATGTTAGGTTTTTTTTTTTTGAGACAATACAATTATGTTAGGTAAGTCGCTATCGTACCTTTCCAGACTCGAGCACATGGGCCTGCAAATCAGCCCATTGGTTCCTTCACGTCACGTGATGTGTTCCTTTCTCTCTTTGTGTATCTCTTTTGCTTCTCTTTTATTCTCATCATTTTTTTAAATAGATTTGAATTGTATAAAAAATATTATGCAAAGAAGTAAAATATCAAAACAAGAAAGAAAAAAGAATGCAAAAATAATTTCGTGCTCTTCGTACCATCTTGCTCTCTCTTTGTTTTTCTTATCATTCTTAAAAAAACAATTTGTATTGTGAAAGAGATCTTTCATGTTATAGAAATAAAACTAAAAACCAAATGCAAATAAAAAATAAAGACAAAAATGAAACAAAAAACTATATGAAATGAAACTATAAAAAATAAAATTAAAAACAAAAAACAAAAAATAAAACCGAAGAAGAAAAAAGGAAATGCACCCCACTCACCCACACACACATAAAAACACAGAGTTGTTGTTGTATTGAAGACATGTAGTTGCACTTGGTGTCGACATATGGAGCGTAGTGGAGGACATGCAACTCCTTCGGACAAAAACACTGCTAAGTTACAGGCACATTGAAGACATGCACATGCAATCGGGGGTGACACTTGAAGCCCCCGAACAAAAAAACCACTAAGTTACAGTCATGTTGAAGACAATGTAGTTGCAGTCGGGGGCGACACTTGTATTTGCATGTCTAGTGGCAAACATGCAACTTCTCCGGACAAAAAACGCTGCTAAGTTGCAGTCACATTGAATACATGCAGTTGTAGTCGGGGCAACACTTGTAGTTGCATGTGTAGAGACAGACATGCAACTCCCTCCCACCGCTAAGTTGCAGTCACGTTGAAGACATGCAGTTGCAGTCGGGGGAGACACTTGCAGTTGCGGTCGGGTCTACACTTGCATCTACATGTCTAGTGGCAGACATGCAACTCACTCCTGGAAAAAACAAAGCTAAGTTGCAATCGTGTTGAAGACATGAAGTTGCAATCAAGGGTGACACCTGCAGTTGCATGCCTAGTAGCAGACATGCAATTTCCCTCCTCACCCCCGGACAGAAAACATGACTAAGTTGTAGTCGAGTTGAAGGCATGGAGTTGCAGTCACAGGGCAAAATTTGCAGTTGCGTGCATAATGACAGGCATGCAACTACCCCACTCCCCCGACAAAATGTAACAAGATTACAATCGCATTCAAGACATGTGGTTGCAGATCGGTGGTGACACTTGTAGTTGCATGTCTAGTGGCGGATATGCAACTCCCCGTCCCCGACAAAACACCATTGAGTTGCAGTCGCGTTGAAGAGATGCAGTTGCATTCGTGGGCGACACTTGCAGTTGCGGGCCTAGTGACGGACATGCTACTGCCCTCACTCCCCCACAAAACATAACAGAGTTGCAATCTCATTCAAGACATGCAATTGTAAATCGAAGGAGACACTTGTAGTTGCATGTCTAGTGACAGACATGCAAGTGCCCATCCTCGACAAAAGACAACCAAGTTGCAGTCGCGTTGAAGACATGTAGTTGCAGTCAGTGAGTGGACATGCAACTAGAAGATGGACATTTAGAAATCGTCTTGAGAAGATACAAAAATTAAAAGGAAATACAAAATGCCATCAAGAGCCATCCCTAGGCGGCACGCCGCGTGCACACATTATTGAGTAGTCTTATTTAAATTTTAAAAATAATACATAATAAATATATAAGAAAACAGTGTATAAAAAGTAGAGTTGCAAAAAACAAACAAATAAGATACAAGAAAAACATGTATCATAGATTAGTTGTATTTTCATAAATTTTTTTAAAAAATAAAAATACAGGATGACGTTCTAATATAGTTAGTTGCAGAACAAGTTACGTGTTGTTCAAATATATAAAAAATTATGCTGTGAAAAATTGAAAAGAACAAAGAAAATACCACATAAAAAAACAATATCAGAGATGCCCCTATGAACTACCAATTGCTATGTTTTTCCCCCTTATATTAATTCATAAAGAAAAACCTTATTTTTTAGTAACTATTCACACTCTTATAGAGGAGAGTAAACATCTACGTAGGAGGATCCAAAAAATTATGTGGATAAACTTTGAGAAAAAAAGAAATAAATAAAAGGAAGACATCATGCCGCAACCTACAGCCCACATAAGAAAGGCCCAGGATGGGTGGACACCGACCACAACCGATGGCCCACTGTCTGCTACTATGCAGGGCACGAGCGAACGTAGACAATAACACACAGGTAATTGGATTGGCGATCCTAAAAAAAGGTAATTGGATTGGCTAACCTCGTCGACGAGACTTCGCTAAGTCTCAGTCGACTGAGATTTAGCACAGCCGTTTGTAATATCTGTGCACCGCCAATCAGGCCGCCAACCTTTGAAATTACCATCTTATCTTATCTGTCTAGGCAGTGCTCAATGTCTAATGCACTCATATTTTAATATGTTGGCTGCGGTATTTACTCTTGTACTGCCATCGAATTCTTGCTAATTTTGTTGCCCGTGCTTGCTATCTAAATACAGATTATTTGCCCTGTTGTATTCTTTTTTTTTTGATTTGCAACTCCATTGGAATTGTTGACATGGATTTTGACCGAGATAAATAAATGTATAAAATATAAATTCAAAACAACAAAAATAAAACGTTCGATAATGAAAAGAATTAATTTAAAGAAATCAATCAACAACTCAATCAACCAAGACATCGATGACTGGCAGCTCCGACTTTGTTGATGTACATTGCAAGAGAAAGTTGCAAGCCTCGCAACGACTTAGTCCATCGCGATCTCCGGAGAGCACCGTCCGCTGAAACCGCCCTCATGGAATCATCGTTGTCGCGGGGCCCCCGCCGCGCGCAGCTCCGACTTCTCTGTCGTAGCGAGAAACAAACATAGGCGCACCCATTGACGCACTGGACCGTCGGGACCAGGAGGATTACCTGCGACCAACTCTGCATGTCCACCCTAGGGAAAACGCGAAGGGGAACTAGTCTTCAAGATGACGACCATAAGGGAAAAGCGACCCGGGAACGACGACATCAGCCGACCCCGCTACAGCAGCGCAAAAGGCTTTCACCCAAAGACAAACCTCGAAGACGGACAAGGCCGGAGAGTACCATGATGACCCTACGGGAAGGAGGAAGAACACCCACGGGCGCCGTGCCGTCGGCGTTGGCCATCAAAATATCACGGCATATTAACAAAATGCATAGACAATATAATTGGTGACTAAAGAAAATTTAGAATCAATTAAATCTTTAGCTAGCACGAGCATGCGTTATGTGCTAATGCATGCAGGCTAGGCAGCGTACATGCATGAACGTATGTGGCGTGGCCCTCACAGCCAATAATTAAGTTTTTTTTGAGCAAATCAACACAGTCACCATGCATATGCAAAAGCTGCTCCAATTAAATAATCAAAGTAAGAAGCCCATACATGCCTTGTAGCAGGGCCCATCTCTAGATAAAGCTTGATTAAGGAAATTCACTAAACTAATTGGGCCAGAGGGCCATGTGCGCTCCCGCCGAAGTCCCATCGATCAACCCAGGAGACCAAGTCTACCCACGTTCTACCCATTCAGCCACGACTCCTGCTCCCACGTCCTGCACGACAGGGATGTGCAGGCTGATTCCTTGGCGCGCGCGGCAGCCTCCAAAGGCCAGTGCTCCACACCCTCCCATATAAATACCAGGCAGATGCACTGCTCGGGGGTTGGCCTCCAGTTCATTCATTTCTTCCGCCCAAAAATCACACACACACAGTAGCACAAAAGGAGAGAAGGAGGCAGGCGTGGAGGAGGTTTGAAAGGTGAGATTCAATGGTTCTCCTCTAGCCCCTGGTTTGGCCATTGTAGTACAGGCCAGGGAGATTTTTTCTTCCCCTTCTCCTAAATCTCTAGCCCTTGGTCCGGCCTTCACGGTACGAATCAAGGGGCATGTTTCATCTTTCGAAATTCTTGTTTTTGGTTCCGCCATTGCGGTACAAATCAAGGAGCATATTTCATCTCCCCAAAATTCTTGCCCTTAGTCCGGCCATCACTACTAGGAAAAGGCCTACTAATGGCGCACCAGTTTTGCCTACTAATGGCGCATCACTGGTGCGCCATTAGTAGCACGCCACTAGTAATTTTTACTAATGGCGCACCACTGGTGTGCCATTAGTATCTAGTATATTAATGGCGCACCATCCAGTGCGCCATTAGTATATAACACCATGCGCCATTAGTGTGCCTCCCAGGGGCCATATTTAACCATGTGCTTTGGCACACTAATGGCACACTGCGGGTAGATGCGCCATTAGTATACTTGGCATACTAATGGCGCACTCTGTAGTGATGCGCCATTAGTATGAATATTAGGTTTTATTTTTTTTCTTTTCTGATTTTTGCACATGTTACAAAATATATTATTTGACAGAATATAGACAGTAGCACACAGCAACAGCAGATTCATCGAATATAATAGAAGATTAGTCTCCGAATACAATTCATCATATTAGTCTCCGAATTCAAAAAACTGAACAAAGATAAAACATTACAAGTCTCGAGACCGCGAGTATCGAGTTTGTCAGAAGTAATACTAATCCTAACAAGTCCTACTAATCATCATCATACAACTTCTACTCATTATTCATAACAAGTCATACGATCATCATCTTGATAGTCATCGAACCAACCCTACTTAATTGTTCTTAGCACATGATCATCAGTATTAGGCAGGACCTAAATACCCTATTTAAGCTAAAATAGCATAAAACAATATAGACCCCGACTCTCCATTATGGAGAATGGAGAACATCCTGTCTCCAATTCTTGCGCTTCGCTTCCTTTTGCTTCCAAGAAGCTCCTTACGACTGTCCATACATTTTTTCCATCCTTTGATTTTCATGTCTCCACTTCTTTTAGAAATCTCGTATGGACAGTTGAGATTCGTAGGACGACCTGGCTGTATGTTCAAAACATTAACACTACCTTTCAGATAGGCACACAATTCTCTGGGATTATCTGTTGAAAAACATAGCAATAACTTCATAGTTAGCAATGATGTACTAGTTTTAGAAGTATGCAAAAGATGCACGGATGTCGTAATAGTAAAAATCTTACCAGGGTATCTCCATGGTAGTTACCGTAGTTGAACACATGCACTAGTGGCACGTATTTACCATAATGTTGAGGAGTTTGATTGTGGATAGTGTAATTCTCAATGTCAGTACAAAATCCGACCAGATGATTTTTCTCCTTGTAAGTTGTTAATTCGGAGCCATCGGTGTAGTGGGTTTTGTCTACCATCTCCCGCACATTCTTTGGACAATAAAAATAAGCTCTCAATGGAAATAAGCTGTCAACTATTTTGAAATAAATAATATAAATTAGCTAATAACTATGTTTGAGAAACTCACATAGCGGTAGAACTGGAGGCGTATCAACAAGGACCCAAATGTCCATATTGTCTTGGTTGATGTCAGAATTACCAAGATCCATGGTGATAAGCATACCCTCATCAAAATCATACATCTTGCAAAATGCTTCCCAATTTTTGCAACCAAAATGGGTTACGCTCTCAGAATTATATAGATTTACCTCAAAGTCCACATCGTGATGAGTCCTTAGGTGAATTTTCTTTGTTTCAGAAATTTCATGGTCTTCAAAATCCATCCTCTCCAAGACATAACGTCTTGCATGGCATGAGATAAGCTATACTCGAATTGTAAAAGATGAAAATTACACGTTGAAATAGTTGAAGTCATGCTTAATTATGAAAATAACACTTGTCGTCGTTGTGTACCATTTCAACTTCGAAGGTCTCCTCGAGCTTAATGCTAAAGCGCCGATCATCGTCCAGGTGAGGCATGTCGCACAGACCTCGATCGTCGTGGCACCAGTCGCACTCCGCCGGGAGACTTTCATCGTCCGATGATGATGACGACATATCCTACGTTCATAATTCAAAACTACATCATTTAGGGTTTGTCGACACCGACGCATCCTAAAAGCTAAGCTTTTATCATTTAGGGTTTGTCGACGCTGAGGCACCCTAAAAGCCTAAGCTTTCATCATTTAGGTTCTTATCGACACCGAGGCACCCTAAAAGCCAAGGTTTTATCATTTAGGGTTTGTCGACGTCGAGGCACCCTAAAAGCCTAAGCTTTCATCATTTAGGTTTTGTCGACGCCAAGGCACCCTAAAAGCCTAAGCGTACATCATTTAGGTTCTCATCGACACTGAGGCACCCTATAGAAGCGAAGTTAAGTTTTCATCATTTAGGGTTTATCAATGCCGAGGCACCCTAGGTTGGGCCTAATCACTTGGCACTAATCACTTGGCTCTATTGCCACCTATGTTGGGTTTATCATCTAGGGTTTATTGATGCTAATGAGAATTCTAAGTTGGGCCTAATCACTTGGCTCTATTGCCATTTATGGTTTAATGCAGCAAGAATGGCGGGGCAGTTGATCCTACTTAACTAAGTACTAAAATACCCCGGCCCATGCATTAGTCGCAAGTACCCCATATGTCCTATTTTTAGCAAAGTCATGCTAAAATTCACGGAAAATTTCAGCATGACCTTTGCTGAAAATAGGACATATGGAGTACCCGAATTTGCCGGAACGGAAGTTAATCGACATTCCGGCAAACTCAAGGGCCTCTCGGGGTACCTGCAAATTCATTACCCCACCCCCACCCAGCTGCAACCCCACAACACCCCACAATATCATCACGACACGATGGTCGGAGACAAAACCCCCCAATATCATCAAAATACTCCAGTTATGAAGTAAAATTCCTGAAGTGTTCCAGGAGTAGAACCTAAAGTGTAGTCAGTGGCTTCACCTATGTGCATAAAAATCATAAAAATTCAAAATCATTTGAAACCTGATCACTAGTCATAAAAATTCAAAATCATTCAAAATCAAAATCTACTAATTAGTTCTTGTGCTCATCCAGTAGCAACATCTTTCATACATGATCAGTAGTCATGTACCAAATTTTTATTTAAACAGAATTTGCAAATCAACAAGAGCTCTACTAGTTTCAGACTAGATTTACACTAAATACACTAGAGTATTTGACGAGTAGTCATGTGAACTCTTTGAATTTGTAAACACTTCCAGACTTGAGCATTGAGAGTTTGAGAAATAATTTTATTTATTCAGGTTTGAGAAATTTTGAACAAAACAAGAACGCAAGATACAGACTGAATTTGATGTTAAAAATAACTGATAGTAGCATGCTATGGTACAGATAAAGTTGGGTCATAGTAACACACAGTAACATTTCTGGAATCCAAATTGAAATAATAAATCACAGCTAGCTAGCAACTGAAAATCAAATTGGAACTTTCTCCAAACTCATACATGTCTTCTCCTTTTGTAGCATCAGTGCTCACCTCGATGGATTAACTGAATTTTCTACAAACACCAAGTACTAGGGCACACAAAAGTTCTGAAATTTGTGTGCCTAACTGAATTAACTGAATTTTCAGTAACCGAATAAACTGAATTTTCAAAACTGACAAATATTAATAGGTTGACTATAGCAAATCCAATTTGCATGCTTCACTACATATAATTTACAATAATCCGAGGGGACAAATACAACACTGGAAAAGTCAATTCAGGTTTATCTGAATTGGCAGCTACAGTGATGCCATTTAAAGCTAGCTAGAGGGAAAAGCCATTTAAAAAAAATCCTCTCATCTCATATGAGGAGTGTTAATCCTAAGACTAATAGTTTGTTGTGCAGTACAGCTATAGTGATGCCCTGTCCATTTTGTCTCTCCCCGACTAGATACTAGAGTAGCACTGTTGATGCCCTATTCTTGCTGAACTTTATGACAGTATATACAACAACTTATCCTCTTAAGCCAAAACAACTTTCTAAAAGCCAGATGCAACTTGTTGAGCTAATTTTGAGCAGAACTCCTTGAGGAACTAGCAGCAAAAGGCACTGAACTAGCAGCAAGCTTGTGTTATTGCTTACTAAGGTACTGAACTGATCAGAACTTTAGAACAGTGAGCTTTGCATACTAATTTCAGAGGGATTTGAACCTAATTTGACCTAAATTCGAGAGGGATTTGACCTTATTTTGCATCTACACTAGCCCCTAATCCATGGCTAGAGCTAGTAGTAGGAACACATGGTAGGAACACATGGAGGGGGGCTTACGGGAGGAGGAGGACGGACGGAGGAGGAGGGAGGCTTAGGGGCGGAGGAGGATGGGCGGCGGCGCAGTAGGGGCGGCGGAGGGAGGCGCTGCTGGGCTCCTATGCCGGCTGTGGGGCAGCGGAGGCTTCGGACGGCTGGGTGCGCCGCGGCGTCGGGCTGGCAGTCGTGGCGGCAGGCGGGGGAGCCGGAGCGGGCGCGGGGATCGTTGGAGCGGGCCGGGGGTCGTCGGA
>NC_041388.1:23649948-23686231 GCF_002162155.2 Triticum dicoccoides
CGGCGGTGGAGCGGGGGAGGGTGCGGTGGGTCGTCGGCGGCGGTGGAGCGGGAGACGGTGCGATGGGTCGGCGGCGGCGGTGGAGCGGTGATCTTTTTTATTATTATTTTTTAAAAAATGAAGAGGGGAGAGAAGGCGCGGGTAGGATCGAGATCGAGATGGAGGGGGAATCGAGATCGAGATGGAGGGGGATCAAGATCGAGTGTCCTCATGAATATTCAATATTTTATCATATTGAATATGAAAAAATATCATTAAATTTGAAAAAATATTCATGAATTCAAAAAGTGCTCATGAAATTTAAAAATATTCATGATATCAAAAAGTGCCCATGAAATTTAAAAATATTCATGATATCAAAATATATACTAATAGCGCACTTCTACAGGGTGCGCCATTAGTAGTTTAAACTAGTAATGGCGCACTGCGAGGCGGTGCGCCATTAGTAGTTTTGCAAAAAAAAGAATAAAAAAAATTCAGTACTGGCGCACTCCATGTCTGGTGCGCCATTACTAGTTAGAACTAGTAATGGCGCACTTTGGTAGGATGCGCCATTAGTATGTATGTAAAAATAAAAAAAAATTATCACTAGTGGCGCACCTATTTTCTGGTACGCCATTAGTGTCTTCCACACTAATGGCGCATCACCAACTGGTGCGCCATTAGTATATAGTAGTGGCGCACTACTTCTCTGGCGCGCCATTAGTGTCAATCCTATCTATAGACCTTTTCCTAGTAGTGCATTGCGGTACAGACTAAGGTGTATGTTTAATCTGTCTCAAAATTTTGCCTTTGATTTGGCCATTTTGGTACAGACTAAAGAGTATGTTGCATCCATCCTAAAATTTTGTCCTTAGTTTGGCCATCGTGGTACAAACCAAGGAGCATGTTATATCTACCCAAACTTTCTCCTTCGGCTCGGCCATCGCGATACGAGTCAAGGAGCATGCGTGGTTCTTGTAAGCATGGCTTCTCTAAATGTTGCGTGTGCTTCGTCCTATTGATCCCTGTCTTGGTTCGGTCCCTTTAGCGATACAAGCCAAGACGAACACCTCGTTCCTTGGTTTGGTCCCTATACATGGATACAAATCAAGAGACTGTCATAGGTGCGAAAACTTCAAAAAAATGCCTTAATTTGGTCATCATAAAAAATGGATATGACTAAGTTGGAATGAAATCACGAATATGCTAAACTGAATTTGTTCTTGTTCGGTTACGCTACGGACCTTATGTGTCGCGTTAGTTGTAATACGAACAAGAATATATAAAATGGTGCTTCACTTGGTTACGCTACACGAAGGTATTATTTTAATGCTACTCGGTGTTAGTAGTAATACGAGCAGGGCAAAACTTATTAAAAATGTGTTCATGTTATACACCCAAAAACCAAAATCATGCAAAATGGATTATAAAACATGCTGCATCATAAAAAACCAATCTTACTTGGTTGCACTACACGTGGGCGTTATCATAATGCTACACGGTGTTAGTAGTAATACAAGTAAGAGAAAATTAAACAAAGTATTCAGGTCACATATTTGGTCTAAAGTCAAATAAAACATGTCATGAAATGCTCCAATGCTATAAGAGCCTAAAACTATTAGCATCGTCATAAATAGATATCACAAACTCACTTTACTTGGGTTATGCTACACTAGTGCCAATGAAATGATGCTATGTGAAGTTAGTGCTAATACCATGTGAGGTACAAACATAAAAAAATGATAGATGTCATACGACTCATGCAACACCATAATTGCTCCAAAAACCTTTGCTTGGTTACGCTGCACGCGGGCATTATCTTAGTGCCACGCGGTGTTAGTAGTAATACAGGTAAAGCAGAACTTAATAAAAATAAGTTCACTCCACATCCACATATGCATACAAAATTCATGTAAAATACATGATAAGGCATATTTCATGTAGCCCACATAGGCTTTAAACAAATAAAAATATCATAAACAAACTCCATTTGGGTCAAGCTATACGTGTGTGTCATATCATTGCACCGCGTGCTTAGTTTTGATACCGTGTGAAGTCAAAGTCAACAAAATATGGCACATATCATATGCACTATAAAAAGCATCAAAATTGTGTCAGAAAGCTTCAGTCCATTACGCTACACACGGGCACCATATCAGTGTCGCGCGATGACAGTAGTAATGTGATGATGCAAAACTTATTAAAATTGGCATGTCACATGTATCCATGCCACCAAAACCAAAGATGTCATATAAAATTCCCAAAGAAAAACATACCCATATCCTATGTGCCAAAGGTAGGATAAAACTAAGCCTAGCCAAAACCAACCTTCATTCTGCACCATCATATAAATGAGGTTGAGCACAAATAAATTTGTTGCATGTTAGGAAAATATATACTCCAACATATCAAACATGAAATTATGGAGAAGTACTTGCATGAAAGTAAACTTCATGTACCCAAGCAGGAGTGCATTGACGATCGCGAGGAGGATTTTTCTTGTAGCATATTGTAATAGGAATGTGTTGCAATCTTATGTAATAGATATGTTGGAATTCTTAATCAGGGATTTTCTCTTCGGAGATGTAATTAACAGAATTTTTTTGTAAATGTAAGAGTTCTGGAAATAAAGTACCTGCAATGTTTGATCCTATTTTTATTATACATCTACGTATTTAAAATTATTAACTCTGTATCAATGACGTGGACGCGTGTCTCAAGCCCGCCATTTTCCCGTCATCAGGAATCTAGCTTTCCTCCCTTTTCATTCATCTTCCGTTGTTCCTTGCAATGAAATAACCTATTATTAGGGGTTCATTCGAGATTACCAAAAGCTTTAGAGGATACCAGTGATCATTAGTAACCTCATATATAGGCAGTGTGTAGAATCGTGTCCCCTGCTTCTGTTATACGGTAACCTCGGATGTTTTGTTGTTTTGATTAGAGATTTTTGTCTACGATCTTCCTGTATATTTGATCAGGAAGAATCTAGCTTCATGTATATTTGATCAGGAGGAATCTAGCTGACATAAATGTCTTTAGCATTCAGGATATGCAAGAAATTCTCAATAGGATATATGCTTTATGTTGATTTCTGATTTCTGGAATGGCGCTAATTACTAGACTAACCATCAAGCATTATCACACTTTGTTTGAATTTGACAATGGGTGTTAAAGGTTGTTGCTATCCCATCTTAAGTTTGATGAAAGTTGTTAGGTCGACGAATAAAGATGTAATCTTGTATCTATATGCCGTCATGGTTGCAGTCCTAATTGTGCTGAACATAGTGTTAACTGTTGTTTTGCAATTAACTCTTTTAGATTTATTTCATCTCGTAACTAACTCCTTAGTCACTTTGAGTGCAAGCTTCTTGTGATGCTGTATTACCGACATGTCCCAGAGATACCTTTCCTTTACATGGAGTGACAAATCCGTGCCAACTCAACACACACTTTCGGAGATACCTGTAGATCATCTTTATGACCACCCAGTTACGTTGTGACGTTTGATAGCACACAAGGTATTGATCCGGGAGTTGCATGATCTCATGGTCGAAGGAATATGTATTTGACATTAAGAAAGCAGTACCAATAAACTAAATGATCATATGCTATGATAACGGAAGGGTCTTGTCCATCACATCATTCTCTTAATGATGTGATCACGTTATCAAGTGACAACACATGTCTATGGTTAGAAAACCTTAACCATCTTTTGATCAACGAGCTAGTGTAGTAGAGGCTCACTAGAGACACTGTATTTGTTTATGTATCCACACATGTATTTAAGTTTCCGGTCAATACAATTATAGCATGAATAATAAATCTTTATTATGACTAAGGAAATATAATAATAACCACTTTATTATTGCCTCTAGGGCATATTTCCAACAGCTTCCCCCTGTCACCTGAGTTTGTTGCTGTCTTCTCTACTTTGCCACACGCGGAATCCGCCGTGTCCCACT
Organism: Triticum dicoccoides; assembly: GCF_002162155.2. Taxonomy (NCBI): domain Eukaryota; kingdom Viridiplantae; phylum Streptophyta; class Magnoliopsida; order Poales; family Poaceae; genus Triticum; species Triticum dicoccoides. The sequence continues at coordinate 23,653,896 of NC_041388.1, forward strand.
TTGTCGCTGATAACCCACAAGTATAGGGGATCAATTGTAGCTCTTTTCGAGAAGAGTGTTGAACCCAACGAGGAGTAGAAGGAAATAACAAGTACTCCCTCTGTCCCATAATATAAGAACGTTTTTCGCACTAGTGTAGTGTCAAAAACGTTCTTATATTATGGGACGAAGGGAGTAGTTTTCAGCAAGGTGATGTCTGCAAGTGCTGAAATCGTAAGTAGTAAGTAGTTTGATAGCCAGATAATTTGTAACGAGAAAGTAACGATAATAGTGACAAGTATGTAGCAAGGTAGCCCAATCCTTTTGGGGCAAAGGACAGGCCAAAATGGTCTCTTATAATAAGCAAAGCGTTCTTGAGGGTACACGGGATTTTCATCTAGTCACTTTCATCATGTTGGTTTGATTTATGTTCGCTACTTGGATAATGTGATACGTAGGTGGACCGGTGCTTAGGTGCTGTTCTTACTTGAACAAACCTCCTACTTATGATTAACCCTCCCTCAAGCATCCGCAACTACGAGAAAAGTATTAAGAATAAATTCTAACCATAGCATTAAACTCTAGGATCCAATCGGTCCCTTACGGAATAGTGCATAAACCGGGGTTTAAGTTTCTGTCACTCTCGCAACCCACCATCTATTTACTACTCCACAATGCATTCCCTTAGGCCCAAATATGGTGAAGTGTCATGTAGTCGATGTTCACATGACACCACTAAGGGAATCACAACATACATACTATCAAAATATCGAACACATATCAAATTCACATGATTACTTGAAACATGATTTATCCCGACCTCAAGAACAAAGGCAACTACTCACAAACAATAAGCATGCTAATGATCAGAGGGGTATTAATATGCATAATGTATCTGAACATATAATCTTCCACCAAATAAACCATATAGTAATCAACTACAAGATGTAATCAACACTACTAGTCACCCCCTAGCACCAATCTATAGTTCTGGTAACAAGATTGAATACAAGAGATGAACTAAGGTTTGAGGTGAGATGGTGCTGGTGAAGATGTTCATGGATATTGCCCTCCTCAAGATGGAAGAGTTGTTGGTGATGATGATGACGATGATTTCCCCCTCCGGGAGGGAGGTTCCCCCGGCAGAATCGTTCCGCCGGAGGGCAAAAGTGCTCCTGCCCAAGTTCCGCCTCGAGACGGCGGCGCTTCGTCCCGAAAAGCCTCCCCTTATTTTTTCTAGGTCAAAATGACTTATATACCAAAAGATGGGCACCGGAGGTGGGCCGAGGAGGCCACAACCCACCAGGGCATGCCAGGGGGGCCTGGTGCGCCTAGGTGGGTTTTGCCCACCTGGTGGCCCCCCTCCGGTGCTTATTGGCTCCAATATTCCTCAAATAATCCATAAAAATTCTCCGTAAAGTTTTAGCTCATTTGGAGTTGTGCAGAATAGGTGGCCTGACGTAGCTTTTCCAGGTCCAGGTTTTCAGCTGCCAGAATTCTCCCTCTTGGTGTGTTCCTTGTAAATTATGAGAGAAAAGGCATTAGAATTACTCCAAAAATAATTATTATGGATAAAAGCATTATAAATAACAGCTAGGAAACATGATGCAAAATGGACGTATCAACTCCCCCAAGCTTAGACCTCGCTTGTCCTCAAGCGAATACCGAAATCGAAAAACATGTCCACATGCTTTGAGAGAGAGGTGTCGATAAAAACAAAATACGGACATAGAAGCATCATGTTGATTATTATAACAACAATAAAATTTAACATAGGACTTTTATCATAGAACTTGCATCATATACTTCCTATGAATAAGTAATAGTTCATCACACAATCGAAGTATAAAGCAAAAACTCTATTAGAAACCAGCAAACTATGTTCTCAGTCAACTTTGCAACTACAATTCATCATCTTTTCAGGAAGAGTCACGTGTCGGAGCCTTTTAAGCAAGTCCACATACTCAACCATCATATAGTCTTCTATGATTGCTAACACTCACCTCGTACCCATGAGCAAAATGTTTGAACCGAACACATAGAAAGATAGGGGCGTATAGTTTCGCCTCCCAACATACTCACCTCAAGGGTGATGTCAACAATAATGATTCATGCTATCTATATTCAACTGGACATATGTGCCTAGATCTTTCCTCACCACATGATGCTTGCCAAAAGAGAAAATAAGAAGGAATAGAAGGAAAACTTTTGACTCTTTGCATAAAGGTAAATACATAAAAGTAAAAGATAGGCCCTTCGCAGAGGGAAGCAGAGGTTGCCATGTGCTTATTTGTTTGCATGCTCAATCCCTTAGTGCAAGAGAACGTCATGTTGTATTGCCCCTTAAGATGACAACCTTTATTATGCAGTCTGTCGCTTTTATTCTTTGTCATCCAAGTTCGTACAACGCTCAATTTTCTCTCACACTAAATGATCTTACATATTTAGAAGCAATTTTAATTGCCTTTTTGCACCGATGACAACTTACTTGAGGGATCTTGTTCAATCCCTAGGTAGGTAAGGTGGACACTTGAAAAAGATTTGGGTTTAAGGGTTGTTTGGATGCACAAGTAGTATCTCTACTTAGTGCGGAATTTTTGGCTAGCAAAGATAGGGGCAAGCACCACATGTTGAAGGATCTATTACAATATGACTTCTATGTGAATATAAACAAACATAAACCATTAGTTGTCTTTCTTGTCCAATATCAACAATTTTGACATATAATATTTTGATGAGGGCTCACAATCACAAAAGATTTCTAGGATAGTATATCTATATGTGAATCTTCTCTTCCCTTATTAATTCCTTCATGAGTTGCATCATTGACTAATGCTATGTTTGTCAATCCCTAATAAAATGTTCTTACTTATACTTTTCCTTATGTGGTGCCATCACCTACCATAGGATTAGTATATAATCTTATTGATTTATTTCCCTTCTTTTATTTATTTCCTTTCTCTTTTTCTTTCTTTCTTATTTCTTTTCTTTATTTGCAACATGAAAGTAAAGAAAGCAAAAACTCAAACTGACTTTGTTATATAACTTGCACACGATAACAATGATAGATCACTAAGCAAACTCTAAAATAAGAAAAGATCGAACTAAACTTTATTCTTATAAGCAAAAGATTTAACTGGGATAAGTAAAAGTAAAAGATAGTGGGATGATACGGTACCGAGGCACCTCCCCCAAGCTTGGCGTAAGCCAAGGGGAGTGCCCGTACCCGATACTTAGTTCCCCTTTGGTGGTGGAGAAGGTGATGGTGGTGATGAAGCGATCTTCACATTAAGGGCCAAGAGATCCTGCAGCCGACGGATGACGCTCCGAAGATAGATGATATGCTCTTGATGCAGAATATTTTCGCGAGTGAGACACTTATTTTGTATGCGAACCATTTCAAAGGCACGAAAAGCTTTAATCTCAGCAAGAGTAAGGTGAGTAAGATAGGGTTTAAGGATATCTTCTTTTTCCTCCTCCTCGACTAACAGTGCTTGTGTTGCCACCGGGGATGGATCCACGATAGTTTCCTTGCCCTTGTCTCCTTCGATAGCGCCCGTGGGCTCCTCCCTCTTCGTCTCGATCTTCATCAGCCAAGCATCTTCTTCCATGTGGTTGGGGGAGTAGGAAGGCATGATGCCCAACTTGACAAATGTGACCAGAAACAGCAAGAAAAGAGAACAGAGGATTTTCTCCGTGATACGGTGGTTAACAGGTTCGGGAAGTATATATAGATTTTTTATCTTGGAGGACAAGCATACGGAAGAAAAACGGAGTACGGGAGGTGTCCCAGGTGGGCACAACCCACCTGGGCGCGCCAGACAAGCCTGGCGCGCCCTGGTGTCTTGTGCCCACCAGGGGACGCTTCCTGGCAGTTTCTTTATTCCTAAAATTCTTAATTATTCCAAAACTGACAAAAATATTTTTGCATATTTTTCTGAGTCTGTTTACTTAACGTACTACATACCTCCTTATGTTGACGATTCTGGAGTGTTCCGGAAGGACTCTTTTATGTACTCTTCCGGTGTCAAAGTTTGGACAATATTGCTTTCAACATTAATAGACATACCTGAGATATAATGCTTTATTCGTTGCCCGTTGACAACCTTCGGGTTAGTGCCTTTGAAATTATTTATTTTGATGGCTCTAGACCGGTAATCCTCCTCGATGACATAGGGGCCTTCCCATTTTGAGAGGAGTTTGCCTGCAAAGAATCTAAAACGAGAGTTGTACAAAAGAACATATTCTCTGACTTTAAACTCACGTTTTTGAATTCTTTTGTCATGCTGTTGGGGATATGACTATCAGGTATGACCCGCCCAGGAGGGGCCGGGTCAACCACAATGACGGTTCATCCTAGAAGCCCAAGAGTATACCAGACGGCGGCTCATAGATAGGCCGGTAAGAGGGCCAAGCCCAGAGACGGCTTAAGGCCCATAAGTGTAAACCACCATGTATGAGTAGACTTGTAATATAAGGCATGTAAGATATGTCACTGAGCCAGACACGTTGTATGAACCGGCCGGGACTCTGTAGGCCGCAGGGTGTCAACCCGTGTATATAAGGGGATGACCCGACAGCGGCTTAGGGAGAGAAACATCAAATCGAGAGCCAGGCAAAGCATGTTTGCTCCCTGGTAATCGAAACCTTAGCAATACCACCTCAACTGGAGTAGGCTTTTACCTTCACCGCAAGGGGCCGAACCATTATAAACTATGCATGTCCTTTGCCCCATTTAACCCCTTTAAGCTAACCTCATCGCAATGGCTCCACAACTAAGTCCTTCCATGAGGACATCTGCTGTGACACTTCCGCGATAGTTGGCACCCACCATGGGGCCAGCGCACGGTGGTTTCGAGTTCTTAAAGGGCAGCTTCGAAGGGCTCAAGGGATACACTGTGGGCCGGATGACTAAGAGTCGTCGCGGCAAGATCTACATCGACAATGCAAGCTAGGGCCCCGAGACCGGCTCAATTGAGTACGGGTACCGGGTCCCCTTCGGCAGAATCCACGTCTTCATCGGCAAGATCGGCGAGCTGGGCCCCGAGCCGGACGTCGGCACCGACATCATCGAGACGGCTCAGCGTGCACGACCCACCCCGGCTCAGCCAACCGGAAGGCACGTCTTCGTTGGGTTCACTGATAACCCACAAGTATAGGGGATCACAACAGTTTCAAGGGTAGTGTTGGGGATATTACTACTGGGCGTAAACCGGCCTATCTGGGCCGGGTTAACTTCATCAGTAGTTAAGTATGTTAAAGCCCATGAAGGTAGATGAGGGCTCAAGACCCATAATCGGTTGAGAGCCTGTATCCGTAAACCGACGTCAATATGTAACTTGTATCGTAAGTTAGGAATAAGTAGAGACCAAACCGGACACATCTATGAGCCGGTGTTGGGACTTTGTAAACCGACGGGCGTCACCCATGTATATAAGGGGACGACCCGGCGGCGGTTCAAGGACAACAGACAACAACTCGAGACATAGGCGAAGCTTGTTTGCTCCCTAGTCATCGAAACCCCATCAATTCGATCACAACTAGACGTAGGCTTTTACCTTCATCGAAGGGGCCGAACTAGTATAAAACTCTCTTGCGTCCTTGTGTCCGCTTTAACCCCTTCAAGCTAACCCGTCGCGATGGCTCCACGACTAAGTCCTGACACCTAGGACATCTGCCGTGACAATTCCATGACAGTTGGCGCCCACCGTGGGGCTATCGCACGATGGTTTCCGGTTCTTGGAGGGCCGCTTTGAAGGACTCGAGGGCTACGCTGTAGGCCGGATGGCTAAGAGTCATCGCGGCAAGCTCTACATCGATGACGCAGGCTGGGCCCCGAGGCTGGCTCAATTGAGTACGGGTACCGGGTCCCCTTTGGTAGCATTCACATTTTCATTGGCAAGATCGGTGAACCGGGCCCTGAGCCAGACATCTGCACCGACCTCGTCGAGACGGCTCAGCGTGCACAATCCGCCCGGGTTAAACCGGCCATGAAGCGTGCCTTCGTGGGAGTCATCCATGGAGGAAGTTATGAGGACGGTGTTGGAAATATGCCCTAGAGGCAATAATAAAAGCATTATTATTATATTTCCTTGTTCATGATAATTGTCTTTATTCATGCTATAATTGTGTTATCCGGAAATCGTAATACATGTGTGAATAATAGACACCAACATGTCCCTAGTAAGCCTCTAGTTGACTAGCTTGTTGATCAACAGATAGTCATGGTTTCCTGACTATGGACATTGGATGCCATTGATAACGAGATCACATCATTAGGAGAATGATGTGATGGACAAGACCCAATTCTAAACATAGCATTAAGATCGTATAGTTCGTTTGCTAGAGTTTTTCCAATGTCAAGTATCTTTTCCTTAGACCATGAGATCGTGTAACTCCCGGATACCGTAGGAGTGCTTTGGGTATACCAAACGTCACAACGTAACTGGGTGACTATAAAGGTATACTACGGGTATCTCCAAAAGTGTCTGCTGGGTTGACACGGATCAAGACTGGGATTTGTCACTCCGTATGACGGAGAGGTATCACTGGGCCCACTCGGTAATGCATCATCATTATGAGCTCAAAGTGACCAAGTGTCTGGTCACGGGATCATGCATTACGGTACGAGTAAAGTGACTTGCCGGTAACGAGATTGAACAAGGTATTGGGATACCGACGATCGAATCTCGGGCAAGTAATATACCGATTGACAAAGGGAATTGAATACGGGGTTGCTTGAATCCTCGACATTGTGGTTCATCCGATGAGATCATCGAGGAGCATGTGGGAGCCAACATGGGTATCCAGATCCCGCTGTTGGTTATTGACCGGAGAGTCGTCTCGGTCATGTCTGCATGTCTCCCGAACCCGTAGGGTCTACACACTTAAGGTTCGGTGACGCTAGGGTTGTGAAGATATGTATATGCAGTAACCCGAATGTTGTTCGGAGTCCCGGATGAGATCCTGGACGTCACGAGGAGTTTCGGAATAGTCCGGAGGTAAAGAATTATATATAGGAAGTGCTGTTTCGGCCATCGGGACAAGTTTCGGGGTCACCGGTATTGTACCGGGACCACCGGAAGGGTCCCGGGGGTCCACCGGGTGGGGCCACCCATCCCGGAGGGCCCCATGGGCCAAAGTGGGAAGGGGAACCAGCCCATAGTGGGCTGGTGCGCCCCCCTAGGCCCACCCCATGCACCTAGGGTTGAAACCCTAGGGGTGGGGGGGCGCCCCACCTTGCCTTGGGGGCCACTCCAGCCCTGGCCGCCGCCCCCCTAGGAGATCTCATCTCCTAGGGCTGCCCCCCCTAGGGGAGCCTATATATATGAGGGGGAGGGAGGGGGCAGCCGCACCTTGAGTCTTGGCGCCTCCCTCTCCCCTGCTACACCTCTCCCTCTCGTAGTATAAGGCGAAGCCCTGCTACTGTGACGCCCTGCATCCACCACCACGCCGTCGTCCTGCTGGATCTTCATCAACGTCTCCTTCCCCCTTGCTGGATCAATAAGGAGGAGACGTTACGCTGACCGTACGTGTGTTGAACGCGGAGGTGCCGCCCGTTCGGCGCTAGGATCTCCGGTGATTTGGATCACGTTGTGTATGACTACCTCATCCCCGTTCTTTGAACGCTTCCGTGCGTGATCTACAAAGGTATGTAGATGCAATCCAATCACTCGTTGCTAGATGAACTCATAGATGGATCTTGGTGAAACCGTAGGAAAATTTTTGTTTTCTACAACGTTCCCCAACAGTGGCATCATGAGCTCGGTCTATGCGTAGTTCTTTATGCACGAGTAGAACACAATTTGTTGTGGGCGTTGATGTTGTCAACTTTCTTGCCGCTACTAGTCTTATCTTGCTTCAACGGTATTGTGGGATGAAGCGGCCCGGACCAACCTTACACGTACGCTTACGTGAGACTGGTTCCACCGACTGACATGCACTAGTTGCATAAGGTGGCTGGCGGGTGTCTGTCTCTCCCACTTTAGTTGGAGCGGATTCGATGAAAAGGGTCCTTATGAAGGGTAAATAGAAGTTGACAAATCACGTTGTGGCTTTCACGTAGGTAAGAAAACGTTCTTGCTAGAACCCTATTTCAGCCACGTAAAACTTGCAACAACAATTAGAGGACGTCTAACTTGTTTTTGCAGCAAGTGCATTGTGATATGATATGGCCAAAGTTGTGATGAATGATGAATGATATATATGAGATGTATGAGATGTTCATGCTATTGTAATAGGAATCACGACTTGCATGTGGATGAGTATGACAACCGGCAGGAGCCATAGGAGTTGTCTTTATTCTTTATATGACCTGCGTGTCATTGAGAAACGCCATGTAAATTACTTTACTTTATTGCTAAACGCGTTAGCCATAGTAGTAGAAGTAATAGTTGGCGAGCAACTTTATGGAGACACGATGATGGAGATCATGATGATGGAGATCATGGTGTCAAGCCGGTGACAAGATGATCATGGAGCCCCAAGATGGAGATCAAAGGAGCTATGTGATATTGGCCATATCATGTCACTATTATTATTTGATTGCATGTGATGTTTATCATGTTTTGCATCTTGTTTACTTAGAACGACGGTATTAAATAAGATGATCCCTCATAATAATTTCAAGAAAGTGTTCCCCCTAACTGTGCACCGTTGCGACAGTTTGTTGTTTCGAAGCACCACGTGATGATCGGGTGTGATAGATTCTACCGTTCACATACAACGGGTGTAAGACAGATTTACACATGCAAACACTTAGGTTGACTTGACGAGCCTAGCATGTACAGACATGGCCTCGGAACATAGAAGACCGAAAGGTCGAGCATGAGTCGTATAGAAGATACGATCAACATGAAGATGTTCACCGATGTTGACTAGTCCGTCTCACGTGATGATCGGACACGGCCTAATTGACTCGGATCATGTTATACTTAGATGACTAGAAGAGGGATGTCTATCTAAGTGGGAGTTCATTGAATAATTTGATTAGATGAACTTAATTATCATGAACTTAGTCTAAAATCTTTACAATATGTCTTGTAGATCAAATGGCCAACGTTGTCCTCAACTTCAATGCGTTCCTAGAGAAAACCAAGCTGAAAGACGATGGCAGCAACTATACGGACTGGGTCCGGAACCTGAGGATCATCCTCATAGCTGCCAAGAAAGATTATGTCCTACTAGCACCGCTAGGTGACGCACCCGTCCCACAGAACCAAGACGTTATGAACGCTTGGCAGACACGTGCTGATGATTACTCCCTCGTTCAGTGCGGCATGCTTTACAGCTTAGAGCCGGGGCTCCAAAAGCGTTTTGAGAGACATGGAGCATATGAGATGTTCGAAGAGCTGAAAATGGTTTTTCAAGCTCATGCCCGGGTCGAGAGATATGAAGTCTCCGACAAATTCTTCATCTGTAAGATGGAGGAAAATAGTTCTGTCAGTGAACACATACTCACTATGTCTGGGTTACATAACCGCTTGACTCAGCTGGGAGTTAATCTCCTAGATGACGCGGTCATTGACAGAATCCTCCAATCGCTTCCACCAAGCTACAAGAGCTTTGTGATGAACTTCAATATGCAGGGGATGGAAAAGACCATTCCTGAAGTATTTGCAATGCTGAAATCAGCAGAGGTAGAAGTCAAAAAGGAACATCAAGTGTTGATGGTGAATAAAACCACTAAGTACAAGAAAGGCAAGGGTAAGAAGAACTTCAAGAAGGACGACAAGGGAGTTGCCACGCCCGGTAAGCAAGCTACCGGGAAGAAGCCAAAGAACGGACCCAAGCCCGAGACTGAGTGCTTTTATTGCAAGGGAAGTGGTCACTGGAAGCGGAACTGCCCCAAATACTTAGCGGACAAGAAGGCCGGCAAAACGAAAGGTATATGTGATATACATGTAATTGATGTGTACCTTACCAGTACTCATAGTAGCTCTTGGGTATTTGATACCAGTGCAGTTGCTCACATTTGTAACTCAAAGCAGGAGCTGCAGAATAAGCGGAGACTGGCGAAGGACGAGGTGACGATGCGCGTCGGGAATGGTTCCAAGGTCGATGTGATCGCCGTCGGCACGCTACCTCTACATTTACCTACGGGATTAGTTTTAAACCTCAATAATTGTTATTTAGTGCCAGCTTTGAGCATGAACATTGTATCGGGATCTCGTTTAATTCGAGATGGCTACTCATTTAAATCCGAGAATAATGGTTGTTCTATTTATATGAGAGATATGTTTTATGGTCATGCTCCGATGGTGAATGGTTTATTCTTAATGAATCTCGAGCGTAATGCTACACATGTTCATAGTGTGAATACCAAAAGATGTAAGGTTGATAATGATAGTTCCACATACTTGTGGCACTGCCGCCTTGGTCACATAGGTGTCAAACGGATGAAGAAGCTCCATGCAGATGGACTTTTAGAGTTTCTTGATTATGAATCATTTGACACGTGCGAACCATGCCTCATGGGTAAAATGACCAAGACTCCATTCTCAGGAACAATGGAGCGAGCAACCAACTTATTGAAATCATACATACTGATGTGTGCGGTCCAATGAGTGTTGAGGCTCGCGGTGGCTATCGTTATGTTCTCACCCTCACCGATGACTTGAGTAGATATGGGTATATCTACTTAATGAAACACAAGTCTAAGACCTTTGAAAAGTTCAAGGAATTTCAGAGTGAGGTTGAGAATCAACGTGACAGAAAAATCAAGTTTCTACGATCAGATCGTGGAGGAGAATACTTGAGTCACGAATTTGGCACACACTTAAGAAAATGTGGAATAGTTTCACAACTCACGCCGCCTGGAACACCTCAGTGTAATGGTGTGTCCGAACGTCGTAATCGCACTCTATTAGATATGGTACGATCTATGATGTCTCTTACCGATTTACCGCTATCTTTTTGGGGCTATGCTTTAGAGACTGCCGCATTCACTTTAAATAGGGCTCCTTCGAAATCCGTTGAGATGACACCGTATGAATTATGGTTTGGGAAGAAACCTAAGCTGTCGTTTCTAAAAGTTTGGGGATGCGATGCTTATGTCAAGAAACTTCAACCTGAAAAGCTCGAACCCAAGTCGGAAAAATGCGTCTTCATAGGATACCCTAAAGAAACTGTTGGGTACACCTTCTACCTCAGATCCGAAGGCAAGATATTTTTGCCAAGAATGGATCCTTTCTAGAGAAGGAGTTTCTCTCGAAAGAAGTAGGTGGGAGGAAAGTAGAACTTGATGAAGTATTACCTCTTGAACTGGAAAAAGACACAACTCAAGAAAATGTTCCTGAGGTGCCTGCACCGACTAGAGAGGAAGTTAATGATGATGATCAAGATACTTCTGATCAAGCTCCTACTGAAATTCGTAGGTCCACAAGGACACGTTCCACACCAGAGTGGTACAACAACCCTGTCTTGGAAATCATGTTGTTAGACAACGGTGAACCTTCGAACTATGAAGAAGCGATGGCGGGCCCGGATTTCGACAAATGGCTAGAAGCCATGAAATCCGAGATAGGATCCATGTATGAAAACGAAGTATGGACTTTGACTGACTTGCCCGATGATCGGCGAGCCATAGAAAATAAATGGATCTTTAAGAAGAAGACAGATGCGGATGGTAATGTGACCATCCATAAAGCTCGGCTTGTCGCTAAGGGTTATCGACAAGTTCAAGGGGTTGACTACGATGAGACTTTCTCACCGGTAGCGAAGCTGAAGTCCGTCCGAATTATGTTAGCAATTGCCGCATACTATGATTATGAGATATGGAAAATGGACGTCAAAGCGACATTCCTTAATGGTTTCCTTAAGGAAGAATTGTATATGATGCAGCCGGAAGGTTTTGTCGATCCTGAGAATGCTGACAAGGTGTGCAAGCTCCAACGCTCGATCTATGGGCTGGTGCAAGCATCTCGGAGTTGGAACATTCGCTTTGATGAGATGATCAAAGCGTTTGGGTTTACACAGACTTATGGAGAAGCATGCGTTTACAAGAAAGTGAGTGGGAGCTCTGTAGCATTTCTCATATTATATGTAGATGACATACTTTTGATGGGAAATGATATAGAACTCTTGGACAGCATTAAGGCCTACTTGAATAAGAGTTTTTCAATGAAGGACCTTGGAGAAGCTGCTTATATATTAGGCATCAAGATCTATAGAGATAGATCGAGACGCCTCATAGGTCTTTCACAAAGCACATACCTTGATAAGATATTGAAGAAGTTCAATATGGATCAGTCTAAGAAGGGGTTCTTACTTGTGTTACAAGGTGTGAAATTGAGCTCAGCTCATTGTCCGACCACGGCAGAAGATATAGAAGAGATGAGTGTCATCCCCTATGCCTCAGCCATAGGTTCTATTATGTATGCCATGCTGTGTACCAGACCTGATGTAAACCTTGCCGTAAGTTTGGTAGGAAGGTACCAAAGTAATCCCGGCAAGGAACACTGGACAGCAGCCAAGAATATCCTGAAGTACCTGAAAAGGACTAAGGAAATGTTTCTCGTTTATGGAGGTGATGAAGAGCTCGTCGTAAAGGGTTACGTCGATGCTAGCTTTGACACAGATCTGGATGACTCAAAGTCACAAACCGGATACATGTATATTTTGAATGGTGGGGCAGTAAGCTGGCGCAGTTGCAAGCAGATCGTCGTGGCGGGATCTACATGTGAAGCGGAGTACATGGCAGCCTCGGAGGTAGCGCATGAAGCAATTTGGGTGAAGGAGTTCATCACCGACCTAGGAGTCATACCCAATGCGTCGGGGCCGATCAAGCTCTTCTGTGACAACACTGGAGCTATTGCACTTGCCAAGGAGCCCAGGTTTCACAAGAAGACAAGGCACATCAAGGGTCGCTTCAACTCCATTCGTGAAAATGTTCAAGATGGAGACATAGAGATTTGTAAAGTACATACGGACCCGAATGTAGCGGATCCGTTGACTAAACCTCTCCCTAGAGAAAAACATGATCAACACCAGAATTCCATGGGTGTTCGATTCATCACAATGTAACTAGATTATTGACTCTAGTGCAAGTGGGAGACTGTTGGAAATATGCCCTATAGGCTATAATAAAAGCATTATTATTATATTTCCTCGTTCATGATAATTGTCTTTATTCATGCTATAATTGTGTTATCCGGAAATCATAATACATGTGTGAATAATAGACACCAACATGCCCCTAGTAAGCCTCTAGTTGACTAGCTCGTTGATCAACAGATAGTCATGGTTTCCTAATTATGGACATTGAATGTCATTGATAACGAGATCACATCATTAGGAGAATGATGTGATGGACAAGACCCAATTCTAAACATAGCATTAAGATCGTATAGTTCATTTGCTAGAGTTTTTCCAATGTCAAGTATCTTTTCCTTAGACCATGAGATCGTGTAACTCCCGGATACCGTAGGAGTGCTTTGGGTATACCAAACGTCACAACGTAAATGGGTGACTATAAAGGTATACTACGGGTATCTCCAAAAGTGTCTGTTGGGTTGACACGGATCAAGACTGGGATTTGTCACTCCGTATGACGGAGAGGTATCACTGGGCCCACTCGGTAATGCATCATCATTATGAGCTCAAAGTGACCAAGTGTCTGGTCACGGGATCATGCATTACGGTACGAGTAAAGTGACTTGCCGGTAACGAGATTGAACAAGGTATTGGGATACCGACGATCGAATCTCGGGCAAGTAATATACCGATTGACAAAGGGAATTGAATACGGGGTTGCTTGAATCCTCGACATCATGGTTCATCCGATGAGATCATCGAGGAGCATGTGGGAGCCAACATGGGTATCCAGATCCCGCTGTTGGTTATTGACCGGAGAGTCGTCTCGGTCATGTCTGCATGTCTCCCGAACCCGTAGGGTCTACACACTTAAGGTTCGGTGACGCTAGGGTTGTGAAGATATGTATATGCAGTAACCCGAATGTTGTTCGGAGTCCCGGATGAGATCCCGGACGTCACGAGGAGTTTCGGAATAGTCTGGAGGTAAAGAATTATATATAGGAAGTGCTGTTTCGGCCATCGGGACAAGTTTCGGGGTCACCAGTATTGTACCGGGACCACCGGAAGGGTCCCGGGGGTCCACCGGGTGGGGCCAGCCATCCCGGAGGGCCCCATGGGCCAAAGTGGGAAGGGGAACCAGCCCATAGTGGGATGGTGCGCCCCCCTAGGCCCAGCCCATGCGCCTAGGGTTGAAACCCTAGGGGTGGGGGGGGGGGGCGCCCCACCTTGCCTTGGGGGCCACTCCAGCCCTGGCCGCCCCCTAGGAGATCTCATCTCCTAGGGCCGGTGCCCCCTCTAGGGAGCCTATATATATGAGGGGGAGGGAGGGGGCAGCCGCACCTTGAGTCTTGGCGCCTCCCTCTCCCCTGCTACACCTCTCCCTCTCGTAGTATAAGGCGAAGCCCTGCTATTGTGACGCCCTGCATCCACCACCACGCCGTCGTGCTGCTGGATCTTCATCAACCTCTCCTTCCCCCTTGCTGGATCAAGAAGGAGGAGACGTTACGCTGACCGTACGTGTGTTGAACGCGGAGGTGCCGTCCGTTCGGCGCTAGGATCTCCGGTGATTTGGATCACGTTGTGTACGACTACCTCATCCCCGTTCTTTGAACGCTTCTGCGCGTGATCTACAAAGGTATGTAGATGCAATCCAATCACTCGTTGCTAGATGAACTCATAGATGGATCTTGGTGAAACCGTAGGAAATTTTTTGTTTTCTGCAACGTTCCCCAACTGACGGATCGGAGTTTCGCGGGGCGACTGTTGTTTGTTCCGGTGACGAATCTTCGACCGGAGAATCCGAATCTCTTTATCAGCTACTACTCCATTATCCATTGGTACGTGTGAAGGCACTAGTACTTGCGCTAGTACAGAGTGCTAGTCCAGCCTTTTGCTTTTTACCAACATGTGCTACGTCCAGCAAGATCTATCATCGGTTGCGAAAGTTGCTCAGGCTGATTAAAGAAAGAAAAAAAAGGAGCAGCTGCCTTGTCCATCATTGGAAAGAAAGAGGAAGAGAAAGACAGAATAACAGCCATGCATGGCACATCTACACTGATATTTGGTCCGATCAAATTCTAGCCTGCGCACAGATCATTTGTCGTCCGGATAAATCAGGTGATATTCATCCGAGTCTACTTTTAACACATATTTTTTTGTCAAAAATAATCTATTTTTGCTGCAATGTTTTTATGGAGGATAATTATTTATGACAAATGTATTGTTATACTGCGGACATGGAGCGTGTGCCGGCATAGTTTTGAAGTGGCATTCTTCCGGGCCATGTTGCTCGACGGATACACATGCAAATCGCCGCCCCCGCTGTTCGGTTTACATCCGTCCACGCATGCGGCCGACTCATTGTCCGTGCCGGTTTACAAACATCACGTCCGACTCACCCGTCCGCACCGGTTTACCACAATGCGGCCGGTTCACCCGTGATTAATTTCAGCTTCATACAATTATCATCAACTTCATGGCGGGTTATTTCCGGCCTAAACACATCAGGTGACACCCATATGAAATATATTTGATTAGCACATATTATTTTTATCAAAGAGTAGTTTATCTTTGCCTTGGTCTGCAATATTGTTTATGCAGGGAAATTGTTCATTACAAATGAGGCGTTATGTTATGGGCACGGAGCACGCGCTAGCAACGTTCTGCACTGGTGTTTCGTCCGTGTCCTACCACCCGGTGAATGAACGTGAGAAGGTCGCCGTCCCCGTGGCCCGGTTTACATCAGCTTGTCGGGACCGCGCCCACGATTAACTCGCTCGTCCGAGCCGGTTTACGACACCGTTGCCGATCTTCCCCCTCTACACCAATTTACAATGCCGCGGCCAACTCATCTGTCTGAGATGCCTCTGATGTTGCGGTCGTCCTTGTCGTCCGTCTCTCGCGGCCTGGTCTACATCAACATACCGGGCCGCACCTGTCTGCATGAGCTGTTTATTGAGTATGAGCAGGTCACAACTTGGGTAGCCCGGTTTTTCTTTCAACAAAATGGAGGTAAATCATCATATACTATCAACCGCCGTCTGCAATGGGTGGTTCAATGGGCAGGCGCACAAATCGCCGCCACTACAGTTTGGTTAACTTCAAATCACCAGTTGGAAGGAACCATTGGCCGAGTTGCTGATATAGCTCATATGGAATCATTTACAACCCGCCGCAGTCACCTCAACCTTCTATGGATTCGCATCGTGCTATCAACGCCAATGATATACAAGTTATGCCAGTTTATATCACAGTCAAATATGGAGAATCTCAAGCCAACTCCTCGAGTCACCTTGAGACTTGGGGGCTACAATGATATGACTTAGCAAACGTTGCTGGTTTTCAGTGAAGTCAAGAACCCCAATACGTTGGAGGGAAAGATAACCCGGTCCCGGATTCACATCATGCTGTCAGAAGATTTCTGGATTAGAAAGTATATGACAGCTACAAAATCCCGGCTCAATGAAGAAGATCCGGGTCATCAGAAAGGATTCCGGTTTAAAATCCGGCTCAAGGGAAGTCAGTCTCACTGAAGCTCTCAAATATCCGGTTTACAATCCGGTTCAAGAGAAATTTATTCTCCCACAAAGCTCTGAAGCGCTCAAATCCGGTTTAAGAATTTCCGGTTCAAAAAGGAATTAACTTCTCGCAAGTTCGAGTTTAAAGGCCGTCAGAAAATTTCCGGCTAAAAATGAAGATTCCGGTTTAAAATCCGGTTCAAGGGAAAGATGTCTCCCACAAAGCTTTGAAGGTCTCCATATCCGGTTCAAGATCCCGGTTCAAGAAGAATTTATCTCTTGCAAAAAGTTAAAAATTGCCAAAGAGGACCTGCTACCATGATGCGCGGTTCAAACATGGGTATCCCGCCTTACTGGCCTGACATATTATTGATCACATGGGGGCTTCTGCTTCATAAAGCGAGGTCTCTGTTCTTTTACATCATGTGAGGTTACACGGAGTTGCTCTAAAGCGGCCTCCAGTTTACCCCTTGAGTTCGCTTTGCTAAAAGCATCGTGTTATATCACTTGGAGGATTGGTCGTGTCCGAACCAATACCATGCCTCTTGATAGGCGAGAGCCACCAGATCACTTGGGGACTTGGTCATGTCTGAACCAGTCATGCCTCTTGATTGGCCTAAGGCCACAGAATCACTTGGGGGCTTGGTCGAACCCAAACCATGACCATGCCATTTGGTCGGCATAAATGCCACGGTTTCATTTGGGGACCTGGCTGACTAGAACCATAGTTACACCTAACGGGAGCTTGGTCGTGTTTGGCCATGGTAATGCCATTTGATCATTGCTTTTGTCGTTGCTCTTGATTTACACTTTTCTTTGAAGGGGTTTTTTGCTTTTTATTGCATTTTTTAATCCGACAAAGTTTTTTAACCAATCAATTGATGGAACACAGTTCACGTCAATCCGGAGACTATTTGCCCGGTTTGATCCTTGTTGTTAACATCCTCTTATGGAGAAACACGGTGTTTATCACAACCTGGCACGGTTTTATTATAAATCGGCACAATATGGAAGGAGTTATCAGTACTCAAGATTTGGGTTATCACCCTTACTACAAAAAGTTGGTAAAACCAACGATGTGATTCAATGTCATAGGTATGATATATTTCATATTTGATTATCCTTAAGTACAACCTTGGTTATAAACCCGGGTTATATGTTGGGTATTATGACCCGTCCGGCGGTAAACCGCCAGGACACTTTAAACTTGTTGTATGCAGAAACATGTTTGTTAAACCGGCCTGGCTTTGGACAACAAGTCGCCAGTATATATTTGGATTGCGCCATTGGAATCATGCGCTTATAAATCATTGGGTTATATTATTCAAATACCCAAACTTGGCTGAAATTTCATTATGATGTTGAATGAATAAGGTTTTCATACCGGATTATATTATCTTGAATAGCCAACATGGCTGGATTTTTATTATTAAGGTTTTCAAAGGTCGCTATAGTGCAATGTCTACTCTTTTATCAAAGGATATGATTTATTCTACAATGGAAGGAATAGTCCGGAGTCGCTGCAGGCTTACAACCCGGCACTTGGGGGCTACATTATTCAAATTGAGATTACATGCAAGTCTCATGTTGCTGCAAGCATGCACCATGACACTTGGGGGCTAATGCAAAGTCATTTTTACTAGTCTTATTGAAGACCCGACTCATCATATTATAATGAGCCGGCCCTTGGGGGCTACCAATTGCTCCTGTCAACAATTCAAGGAGCTGTTATCTCCTCCAACAGTGTGGGTTTGCAAAAACTCCGCTTCAAGGTTGGCCAAGCCAACTTCACACTCAACGATGGCAGAAAGTGTTTTGGGAAGTTCATTACCACAGGAAGAACAAGTTATGCACGAAGGCATATCAACATCAAAAGTATCAGCTAGCCTATTACAAGGCAACATGGTGCCCATAATAATATAATTGTTTTTCACAAAGGAGAGGCAGTTTTAAAACTGCCTCCCGGTTCAAGCTTGGCCACCAGCCTGGCCTGATGGTTGTGGGTCATCCTGCACCGCTTCAGCTTCCGTTTCTCTACCCAGTGGCTGGAAATCCACAGTTGTCCAGTCGCTTCCCATTAATGCTTGAAAAATAGCTTCATCATGGATCAGCAATGACGGGTCAATATCGGGAGCATAAGTATGCTTACGGATTGGAGGGATCAGATTTTCCGATTCATGGATTGGTGCAGCTATTCGCTTGTTCTGACTGTCATATTGCGCTTGATAATGAGACAAGTCTGCTTCCTCAGCCAACTGACAAGCTAGTGGACGTACCACCTGGTTTATTGCTCGTAGATCCGCTTCACCAAATTCTGACCCGTCTTCCTTCAAGCTGGGATAGCCCTGAGCCGCTTCAATAGGATCAAAATCTGGCACCCAGGCTTTTGCCCGGATTAAGGCATTGATTGCACCGGTTCGAGCAGTAGATTTCTTCAGCTCTTCAACCCGGGCAGGAAGCACTGACAGTTTCATCAAAGTATCTTGAATCAAAGTGGGCACCGGTTTGTTATGAGATGCGGTACAGATGATCCGCTGGGCACCAGTATATAATTGTTCAACCAATGTATAGGCGGCTTTCAATTTCTTCCGCACATCTGACCCCAAGTGACCAATGCGTGTCCCTGAAATACCATAAAGGGTTAATAAACCGGTGACTCTGTAAGAAGGCAGAACCAATTCAGAAGGCAAGCTGGCTTACCAAAGATAGCAATGGTCATGGCATGAACGTGCCGCTTTATGCTGGTCAGTTCATCCGTCACTGGTTTTAGTGCAGCCTCGGCATCCTCTGCTCGTTTGATCAAAGCAGACTTTTCAGTGGCCCAATCCGCCCGTTTCTTCTTGAAGTTCTCCTTAAGTTGTTCCATGGCGCTTAAAGCACTGGCCAATTCCTCTTTTGCTTTGGAGATTTCAGCCTGTTGGGTTTTCAGGTTTTCTTGAAGATCGATGACTTGGTTTTCTTTCGTCTTCAGCTCCGCCTGCATGCATACAGATATATGTTTCAACAAATCGGTAGAAGGATTCAAGTACCAACCACATAACAAGTTATGCGCTTAGCACTTGGGGGCTAATGCATATTCGATCTTCATCTTTCAATTGTTTACAAAGTCCCAAGATCAATACAAGTATTCAACTTGGTACTTGGGGGCTAATGGCTATTTGATCATATATATTCTGATGCGGAAGTTTCAATTACTTAAAGTACCGGTTTAACTACGCTAAGTTGAACCGGCCCTTGGGGGCTACATCAGCAAATTTCAAAGCATCAAGATTTATATTATTAAGTCCCAGTTTGAAAGAATATTTCAAACCAGCCCTTGGGGGTTAGGAGAGTCAGCAAGAATGGAAGCATACAAGCAGGAAGGAGCATATGGAAGTTACCTCATATTTATCTTTCATCATATTAACCAGACCGGCTTCGTAGTCACGGCTGGTATACAGCCGGTTCAGATAGCCGGAATGGATATCTTGGGTGTTCAGAGCAGCGTAAGTCGTCAGATCAGCGTTCCACTTTCCTTTGCCAAAGGCAGCAAATTCTTCCTTGGCAGAATGTTTGGATAAAGCGACATGATTGCTTGGCTCAGTATGGCCAGTGCCAGTAATGACAACCTCATCATCCTTGGTACCGCCGGTTTGCACTGGAGCTGTTGGCTTGTCAGTAGGTTTTGCTGGACCGGTGGAGCTTTCAATCCGGATGGAACCTATGGGCTGATGGATAGGACTTGAGGTATCAGTAGGTCTCTCTTCAACAATAAGATCATCATCTTGCTGCGGTGGATCGTTGGGAATATCCTCAGGAATAGCCGCTTCAGCATTGGGTGTCTTGTCTGCTTCAAGAACGACATCTTCTTCGGCCGCTTTGTCCAGGCAGGCTTTCTTGCTTGGCCTAGGTTTGGCCCTGAGAAGAATAATAAAATCAAATACAGCATATGTTCTAAGGCGATGTACTGCAAACATCACAATAAGTATAGCTTACCCAAGCACCGTTTTAAGCGGTGGGAGCTGAGTTGCCGAGGACTCGCCAGAAGATGAGTGGGAAGTAACCTGATAATCGGAGTCAGACGGATTAAGAGGTTGACGAAAGCATCCCGCTTTAGGACAAGCACTGACAAGCAAATTAGAGACCTCTGAATGGCGTTTCCGAACCGGACTATTCGGTAAACCGGCGGAGGTAACTACCTGGCCGCTGTGCCGGGTTGTGCGACGAGCTTCGTGTTGTTGGGTCTTCATAAGAAATTTAGGATCCAAATAAGCAAGAGGATGAGAAAATTTAACTTTCCGGTTTGCCTGGCGGATTTTTTGTGAAGGCAAAGTTTCTGAATCGGAAGAGAGAATAATTACCTCTGCAACATCCGCGTGGCTGGCTTCGGCATGATCCTGGCAAATATCATCATCAATAAGACGCATGAAAAATAAACCAAGTGAGTCAAGTTCTACCTCAAAGTCCAGATTATCCACATCATCATCAGCGGTCGGATTAGAAGATGCAGTGGTTCTTTTCCTATGGGCAGTCTTCTTCACAGCTTTAGTCTTTTGCCGGGTTGCTCTTTCCGGTTTTTCTGGTTTTTCTGGTTTCTCCTGCGGCAGTTTTTTGCTCCAAAACGGATCATTGCCCTGATTATGCAGACACTAATATTAAAAACAATGACCAGACATATCAATAACAGATTCAGCAAAGAGAAAAATCAAAGTCTTACAGCTGGCGGTTTGTTGGTGGCACAGAAGGGAAGCAGGCCGGTTCTAGCGCAGACGTGTTCCGGTTCATTCAGTATCTTATGCACAGCCTCTGTGATTTCTTCATCCGAGAGCTGGAGTTTTGAATGTCGCAGTGGGTCATCAACACTGTCGGTATACTCGCACATCAAACTGGAGCACTGACTAAGGGGCAGTATGCTCCATGATATCCAACAGCGAGCGAGATCAACCCCTGTTAAACCGTTGGCCATAAAGGCTCTGAGCTTTGACAGCTGGGGATCATATTTGCTTCTCTCCTGGGCAGTCAATCTTTGAGGAAAAGGCTGTGTATTGCTGAGCCGCTCCGGACGAAAGCCAGGCAAGGGATTCTCACCAGCAGGGGAGGTGTCTTTGCAATAAAACCATGTCTGATTCCACTCCTTGGGGTGACTGTGCAGCTTGGCGTGAGGGTATGTGACCTCTTTCCTTTTCTGAATCGCCATGCCACCCAACTCCATATTAGATCCATCAGTAAACTCAGTATGGCGGTTTAGATGGAAAAGATCTCTGAACAATTCCACTATGGGCTCCTCTTGAAAGAACACCTCACAGAGCACTTGGAAATGGCACATATTTGTAACAGAGTTGGGGCCAGTGTCTTGCGGATGGAGTTGGAAATTGGCTAAAAACATCCCAGTAAAATTTAGAACCGGGCGGCTTAAATCCCCGGGCTAAGTGATCTACGAAAACAACAACCTCTCCTTCTCGAGGTGTGGGAGGGCATTCTTTGCCAGGAGCCCTCCAATGGATGGTATCTTTGCTGCCTAAAGCGCCAATCAGGACTAAATCGTCCAGTTGATCCTCTGTGACGCGAGAAGGAACCCAATTGCACTCATATACTTGCTTGGCCATGATGGAATCTACAAGGTAGAAGATCCCGGTTCAAAAATGCATTTGATCAAGGTACGTTGGTATGGGCACTGTTAAACCGGAGACAGAACTATCTGAACCGGAGTTTCATGAAGCAACCAACATCTGGCGGTTCAACAAGGGGACTAATGGTATATACCGGTTTGTCAATTTTTTCTACAAAGTTAAACCGCCTGGTCTAAACATTGAACAGTCAAGACTGCAGATGAGTAAGTACACAAAAACAGATTTCACAAGATTATACCACAGCTTTGGATCTGGAACATGTTCATAAAGGAGATAAATATTCAAGGCCCAAAAGGAGCAGTGCCGAATCAATAAGCGAAGGTACGGATAAGATCTATGGTCTTAATATGCAAAAATGAAAATGGAGGATAAAAACTACTGCTACATAGAGCAAAGATTCACAGACTCGTCCAAGGATCTATCATATGAACAAGAAGCAAGCGATGAACGCTAGAGAACATGGAAACCCTAGAACAGATCTATGATGAAAAGGATAGAAGACTTACCGGAGCTGAGGAAGAAGCGGAAGGTCGCCGCGGTGCTCTGGTACGCTTAGGGTGATGCAGCGGCCAAAGTTGGTGCAG
This sequence comes from Triticum dicoccoides, assembly GCF_002162155.2. Lineage (NCBI taxonomy): Eukaryota > Viridiplantae > Streptophyta > Magnoliopsida > Poales > Poaceae > Triticum > Triticum dicoccoides. Next base: position 23,676,618 of record NC_041388.1, read on the forward strand.
AGGTCGACGGCGGCGGCGGAGCTCCGAAGCTAGGCGATGCGAGGAAGATGAAGCAAAAGGGCGCGAAGGGGAAAAAGAAATGACCCTTCGGTCCTATTTATAAAGCAAGGGACATGGGTCAGGCGCGAAAATCAAGGGGCCGCAAGTTTGGAAACAGAGCTGTCGCCTCGATTATCGCATATCTATTAAACAAGAAGGTATCATGGATAGTTTCTTTATGACAGATGACGTCACTCCAGTTTACAGCAATCATAGAAGATGACATCACGGCGGTTCACCAAACTACAAGAAGATGTTGAAGATGAAGTTTTTGCTAAGGATTGTCATGAAGTTGTTCAAATCAATCTGGGGCCTAATGTTGGGGATATTACTACTGGGCGTAAACCGGCCTATCTGGGCCGGGTTAACTTCATCAGTAGTTAAGTATGTTAAAGCCCATCAAGGTAGATGAGGGCTCAAGACCCATAATCGGTTGAGAGCATGTAGCCGTAAACCAGCGTCAATATGTAACCTGTATCGTAAGTTAGGAATAAGTAGAGACCAAACCGGACACATCTATGAGCCGGTGCTGGGACTCTGTAAACCGACGGGCGTCACCCATGTATATAAGGGGACGACCCGGCGGCGGTTCAAGGACAACAGACAACAACTCGAGACATAGGCGAAGCTTGTTTGCTCCCTAGTCATCGAAACCCCATCAATTCCATCACAACTAGACGTAGGCTTTTACCTTCATCGAAGGGGCCGAACTAGTAGAAAACTCTCTTGCGTCCTTGTGTCCGCTTTAACCCCTTCAAGCTAAACCGCCGCGATGGCTCCACGACTAAGTCCTGACACCTAGGACATCTGCCGTGACAATTCCACGACAGGTAGAGTATTCAACCCAAATTTATTGATTCGACACAAGGGGAGACAAAGAATATTCTTAAGTATTAGCAGCCGAGTTGTCAATTCAACCACACCTGGAAACTTAATATCCGCTGCAAAGTGTTTAGTAGCAAAGTAATATGATAGTAGTGGTAATAGTGGCAAAAGGTAACGATAGCTAAAGTAATATTTTTGGGTTTTGTAGTGATTGTAACAGTACCAATAGAAAAGTAAATAAGCGAAGAACAATATATGAAAAGCTCGTAGGCATTGGATCGGTGATGGAGAATTATGCCGGATGCGATCGATCATGTAACAATCATAACATAGGGTGACACAGAACTAGCTCTAGTTCATCAATGTAATGTAGGCATGTATTCCGAATATAGTCATACGTGCTTATGGAAAAGAACTTGCATGGCATCTTTTGTCCTACCCTCCCGTGGCAACGGGATCCTATTGGAAACTAAGGGATATTAAGGCCTCCTTTTAATATAGTACCGGACCAAAGCATTAACACATAGTGAATACATGAACTCCTCAAACTACGGTCATCACCGGTAAGTATCCCGATTATTGCCACTTCAGGGTTAACAGATCAATCCCCATAAAAGGTGACTATAGACTTGCAGAATAGGATCGAGAACTCTCATATATTGATGAAAACATAATAGGTTCAGATCTGAAATCATGGCACTCGGGCCCTAGTGACAAGCATTAAGCATAGCAAAGTCATAGCAACATCAATCTCAGAACATAGTGGATACTAGGGATCAAACCCTAACAAAACTAACTCGATTACATGATAAATCTCATCCAACCCATCACCGTCCAGCAAGCCTACGATGGAATTACTCACGCACGGCGGTGAGCATCATGAAATTGGTGATGGAGGAAGGTTGATGATCACAATGGTGACGGATTCCCCTCTCCGGAGCCCCGAACGGACTCCAGATTAGCCCTCCCGAGAGAGTTTAGGGCTTGGCGGCGGCTCCGTATCGTAAAACGCAATGAATCCTTCTCTCTGATTTTTTCTCCCCGAAAGTGAATATATGGAGTCAAGGTTGAGGTCGGTGGAGCGTCAGGGGGCCCGCGAGGCAGGGGCGCGCCCCCATCCTCGTGGACAGGGTGTGGGCCCCCTAACGTGGATCTTTCTTCCAGTATTTTTTATGTATTCCAAAATAATTCTCCGTTGATTTTCAGGTCATTCTGAGAACTTTTATTTCTGCACAAAAATAATACCATGGCAATTCTGCTGAAAACAACGTCGGTCTGGGTTAGTTCCGTTCAAATCATGCAAGTTAGAGTCCAAAACAAGGGCAAAAGTGTTTGGAAAAGTAGATACGATGGAGACATTGATGAAGCTATGTACCTAGGGTAGGGTCATGGATCTGTCCAAGGTACCCTCCCCAAGGACATATCTAAAAAGAACCAGAAGCAGTCGAAGAAAAATCATCATCCACTCGACCATGAAGCTATGTTCCACTCGACAGTCTTGAAGACACTCGACTGTATGGACAATCACTCGACTACCAGAAGATCTAGAGCCACTCCACTCTGCAACGATCGGGAATTAAGTCATAGCCTTAATGGTCATTATTTATCTTTATTGCAGGCGTTACCAGTAACGTCTCCATCTTTATGTACCTTAAACCCTTTGTAACTGAGGGTGGGAGGGGTCTGGCGAACTATATATAAGCCACCCCCTCCTCAGGGACAAGGGTACGCACCCTCTATAGCACACACGCATATAATCCAGTCGACCGCCTCCGGGCTCCGAGACGTAGGGCTGTTACTTCCTCTAAGAAGGGCCTGAACTCGTAAAACTCGTGTGAACAACTCGTCTATAGCTAGGATCTTGCCTCTACATTCCTACCCCCAATTCTACTGTCAGACTTAGAACCACGACAGTTGGCGCCCACAGTGGGGCAGGTGTCTTAGCGACTTGTTGGAGAAGTTGTGATTTTTCCGATCCCCATCAACATGGTCTCAGGCGGAGGTTTGGCCAGGGGCCACGAGATCCGTCTCGGTGCGCTCGTATTCATCGCCGACGACTCCGCCTGGCTCCAGGAAGCGCCACTCGACGTCGAGGCGCTCCCCATCCGTGGGGCAACACACTTTCGCGCGTGCGTCCGTGGCGTCCTCCTACGGCAGCCGTTGACTCAGTATCAGTCGGCGCCCGTGCCGACCTCCCTCCCTGCAGCCCGCCGGGGCAAATGTTCCGGTCGGTCGAGGCTTCAGCGATGGGTGAGGCACGCAGTGGCTCGCCAATCGGCCACCCCCCTGGTCGCGGCAATTGAGCCCGACAAAACTCTCTATGGCCTATTTGACCTATCGACTGGCTCCGTAGAGACGACATCCGAGTGCGACAGCAGTGACCCTGCGGCGGAAGTTTTGATGGTCAATGGACCATGTAGTCCTCCTGGCTTCACCATGAGGATAGAGGTGATGGTGGCGGCGATCCGTCGCGTGTCCATGAAGAGTACCGACCTGAACCCCTCTCTTCACAGAGGAGGGAGGAACTTCGCTGCCGGAACATGGATGCACTACACACTCCTATCGTTGGAGAAACCCCTGAGGCCCATGCCTTGGAGGAGGCGCGCCTGGCCAACTTGGCTGAGCGCACTCGACTAGAGAACCTCCAGCGCGCACTCGACGAGCGTGCTCGGCAGCGTGCTCCTGAGTCGAGTTGACGTCAACTTTTTCCACCTCCGACTCAGTTATACCGAACTCCAATCCAGAATCTCGCAGCTGCGACCCGAATAGCGGAGTCAATCCAACCTTCCCAGTCGGAAGCTGGTCGAGGTTTGGTGCAGATCCGGGCTTTGCTCCGAGCCACGGGAGAGCAGAATACAGTAGTATCTAAGTCGCGAAATAGGATTCACAGCAGATCCGTGGTTGCAGACACAGTCCAGTCGGCTCATAGCCCAAGATCGCCTCTGAGGCGTGAGGGACGTGGAGACCGACGAGATCAGTACAGAAACCGTGAGCAGTATGATCACTGACTCGATCATGATGATAGTCGTCGAGGGCCCACGCCTCCCCCAAGGAGTCGATCATACATGCCTTGGCAGCAGGATGACAGACGCCCTCACAGTGGTGGGCGAAGGATTCCAGTCGACCCCAGGAACCGGGCTTTGATGCGAGATCTATTCTCATTCAGGGTCTGGTCGATAGGAACAGAGCTCACATAGAAGGCCCCGACAGAGATTTTCCAACCAGCAGCAGAGTGCATGTCTCAGGCCCAGAGTGCTTCAGCAGAGCCATCAGGTCTGCGGTGATTCCTCCCAACTTCAAATTGGCGACTGGAGTCAGTAAGTTCACTAGTGAGTCCAAGCCTGACACTTGGCTCGAGGATTACCGAGTGGCTGTACAGATCGGTGGCGGCAATGATGAAGTGGCCATGAAGCACCTTCCTTTGATGCTGGAGGGCTCGGCCAGGGCGTGGCTGAATCAGTTAGCTCTTGGTAGTATTTATACTTGGGAAGATCTTGCTTGAGTATTTGTCAGAACATTTGAAGGTACTTGCAAGCAGCTGACAAGGTTGACAGAATTACAGTGTTGGGTTCAGAATCCGAATGAAACTTTGAGGGATTATATCCAGAGATGGATCACGTTGCACCACACAGTGGAGAATGTGTCAGATAACCAAGCAATCTGTGCCTTTAAAGAAGGCGTTAAGTATAGGGAGTTGAATCTGAAATTTGGTTGGACAAGAGATATGACTCTGACTCGGATGATGGAGATTGCCACCAAGTACGCCAATGGTGAAGAAGAAGACCGACTCCAGAGTGGCAAGCACAAAGCAGTCGCCCACGAAACCGGAGGAGGAAACTCCAGTCGAAAGCAGAAGCGCAAAGCCGAGCCAGCCGCTCCTGGTGAAGCCTTAGCCGTGACTTAGGGGAAGTTCAAGGGGAAACCTAAAGGATCATGGATCCCCAAGAAAGTAAAATATCAAGATGGAAATGATGTGCTGGATTTACCATGCCACATTCACACCAAGAAATATGAAGAGGGTAATTTCATTTACCCAAAGCATACCACTCGACAGTGTCGACTCCTAATCCAGAAATTCTGAGAGAAACAACCCAAGGAAAAGGAGAAGGAAGTAGACAAAGTTGAGGATGAGGAGGAGGAGATGATGGTTACCCCCACGTCAATTCCACTCTGATGATTTTCGCTAATGTTGAGAGTAAGAGTCGACTAAAAGTCATCAACAGAGAAGTGAACATGGTTGCTCCGGTGACACCCAGTTATTTGAAATGGTCTCAGACTGCCATCACATTCGACCAGTCCGATCACCCAGCGCACATAGCCACCCCTGGGAGGCAAGCGCTTGTGGTCGACCCAGTAGTCGAAGGTACTCGATTGACTAAGGTTCTGATGGACGGTGGCAGTGGCCTGAATATACTGTATGCAGAGACGTTGAAAGGAATGGGCATTCCGATGTCCAGACTCAGTGAAAGCAATATGAGTTTCCATTGAGTCATTCCTGGCAAGAAGGCTACATCACTCGGCCAGATCGCCCTTGATGTAGTGTTCGGTGATTCCAAGAATTACCGCAAAGAAAAGTTGACATTTGAACTTGTAGATTTCCAGAGTGCTTATCATGCTATTTTGGGCAGGCCAGCTTATGCATGGTTTATGGCTCGACCATGTTACGTGTACCTCAAATTGAAGATGCCTGGTCCCAAAGGAGTGACCACTATCACCGGCAATCGAAAGAAGGCAGAAGAGTGCTTCCAAAAGGGCTCAAAGATCGCCGATGCACAGATGGCAGTACTGGAATTGCAGGAATATCAAAAAAATGCAGATCCGAGTGATTTGTTACGTGCTAAGAAGCCTGCAACGGATTCAGCATTCCAATCGTCTGGTGAAACAAAGTCGATTCACATTCACCCGACGGATCCGAATGCTGCTCTGACTCACATCTCAACAACACTCAACTCCAAATAGGAAGAAGCGCTCATCTAGTTCCTCCGTGAGAACTGGGACATCTTTGCATGGAAACCTTCCGACATGCCAGGTGTTCCTAGGGGACTGGCTGAGCATCGTTTGCGAGTCGACCCAAATGTGAAACCAGTCAAAGAACATCTTCGACGGTCCGGCGTACAGAAGAGGAAGGCAATCGGTGAAGAAGTGGCTCGGCTTCTGGCAGCTGAGTTTATCTGAGAGATTTACCACTCTGAGTGGTTAGCTAATGTTGTCATGGTCCCAAAGAAGGAAGACTCACTTCGCATGTGCATCGACTTCAAACATATCAATCGGGCCTGCCCAAAAGATCACTTTCCTCTCCCTCGCATCGACCAAATGGTCGACTCGACTGCGGGGTGTGAGCGCTTGTCCTTTTTGGACGCTTATTCCGGGTACCATCAGATCCGTCTGTACGGACCCGATGAGATAAAAACAGTTTTCATCACCCCATTTGGGTGCTTCTGTTATGTCACTATGCCATTCGGTTTGAAGAACGCTGGAGCCACATTCATGCGGATGATTCAGAAGTGCCCGCTCACTTAGATCAGTCGAAATGTGGAAGCATACATGGATGACATTGTGGTCAAGTCACGTAAAGGTTCCGACCTACTGGCTGACCTTGCTGAAACCTTTGCCAACCTCAGAAGGTATGATATCGAGATTAATCCATCAAAGTGCATGTTTGGAGTTCCAGGCGGAAAATTACTCGGTTTTCTCGTTTCCGAACGAGAGATCGACGCTAACCCAGAGAAAGTGGGTGCCATACTCCGGATGAAATGCCCTGTGCGTGTGCACGATGTCCAGAAGCTTACTAGTTGTTTGGCCACCTTAAGTCGATTCATTTCTCGCCTCGGTGAAAAGGCACTGCCTCTTTACCGACTGATGAAGAAATCAGATAAGTTCGAGTGGACTCCTGAGGCTGATGCAGCATTTGCAGAGCTTAAAGCCCTGCTTTCCACCCAGCCGGTGCTTGCTGCTCCAATCAGCAAAGAGCCTTTACTGCTTTACATTGTAGCCACTGGACAAGTCGTCAGTATAGTACTTATGGTCGAGCGGGAAGAAGAAGGAAAATCTTACAAAATTCAGCGCCCAGTATACTATGTCTCTGAAGTTTTGACTCCATCAAAGCAAAGATATCCACATTATCAGAAGCTTGTTTATGGGATCTATATGACCATGAAGAAGGTTGCACATTACTTCTTTGATCACTCCATTACAGTCGTCAGCAACGCTCCGTTATTAGAGATTCTGAACAATAGAGATGCAACTGGTCGAGTGGCAAAGTGGGCGATTGAACTCCTTCACTTAGATATCAAGTTCGAGGCAAAGAAAGCTATCAAGTCCCAAGCAATAGCAGATTTCCTCGCCGAGTGGATTGAACAGCAACTGCCGACTCAAGTACACTCAGAGCACTGGACCATGTTCTTTGATGGTTCCAAGATGCTGAATGGTTCCGGTGCTGGGGTAGTACTGGTATCCCCCCGAGGAGACAAGCTCAGATATGTCCTCCAGATTCACTTTGATTCCTCCAATAACGAAGCAGAATATGAAGCACTCCTGTATGGGTTGCGTATGGCCATTTCACTCGGTGTCCGTTGCCTCATGGTCTATGGCGACTCAGATTTGGTAGTCAATCAAGTGATGAAGGAGTGGGACGTCAGAAGCCCAGCCATGACTGGTTACTGCAACGCAGTGAGAAAGTTGGAAAAGAAGTTTGAGGGGTTAGAGCTCCATCATATCCCCCGACTGAAAAATCAAGCAGCAGATGATTTAGCAAAGATAGGCTCCAAGAGAGAAGCCATTCCTAGTAATGTGTTCCTGGAGCATATTCATGCACCTTCAGTTCAAGAAGATCCCTTCAATGAAGAGCCCTCGCAGCCTAAGAGTGCCACAGATCCGACTGAAGTCGAGGTCCCAGTCGTGGTCGACTTGGTCATGGAAGTGTTGGTCATCACTCCCGACTGGACAGTACCATACATTGCATATATCCTTAGGAAAGAGCTCCCAGAAGACGAAGAAGAGGCTCGACAGATCGTCCGTCGATCCAAGGCCTTTACTGTAATAAGAGGACAACTGTTCAGAGAAAGTGCAACTGGGGTTAGCCAGAAATGCATAACACCAGAAGAAGGCCGAGTGATCCTCCACGACATCCATTCGGGGACCTGTGGTCACCATGCGTCCTCTCGGACCATTGTGGCTAAAGCATACCGAGCTGGATTCTATTGGCCACGAGCAAATGAAATGGCGAAAGATATAGTCGGCAAATGTGAAGGCTGCCAGTTCTACTCCAATATGTCAAACAAACCTGCATCAGCCCTGAAGACCATCCCACTCGTCTGGCCCTTTGCGGTTTGGGGATTGGACATGGTTGGTCCACTGAGGACTGGTAGGAGCAGCTTCACTCATGTGCTTGTAGCAGTCGACAAGTTTACCAAATGGATTGAAGCCAAGCTTATTAAGAATCTTGAAGCTAGTACTGCTGTCAGCTTCATCAGAGAGTTGATTTTTAGATATGGGGTTCCGCACAACATCATCACTGAAAACAGATCGAACTTCGATTCTGATGAGTTCAGAACCTTCTGCGCGTCACAAGGCACATGAGTCGAGTATGCTTCAGTCGCCCATCCCCAGTCGAATGGACAAGCAGAGAGAGCAAATGGCTTGATTCTCAAAGGACTGAAACCCCGACTGATGCGAGATATCAAGCACGCAGCAGGCGCCTGGGTTGATGAGCTTCCATCAGTTCTTTGGGGATTGAGGACAACTCCTAATCGGTCAACTGGCCGAACTCCATTCTTCTTGGCCTATGGGGCTGAAGCTGTTTTACCGAGTGACTTGCTTCATAATGCACCACGAGTTGAGCTCTTCTCTGAAGATGAAGCAGAACAAGCTCGGCAAGACGCAGTCGACCTCCTAGAGGAGGAAAGAGAGATGGCCTTGATCCGGTCGACCATTTATCAACAAGACTTGCGTCGATTCCATGCTAGACACGTGAAGGGTCGAGCCTTTCAAGAGGGAGACTTGGTTCTTCGAGTGGATCAGCAGAAACCACACAAGCTCGCCCCAGCTTGGGAAGGTCCCTTCATTGTCACCAGAGTGCTCCACAATGGAGCATACCACCTTTACAGTGTCAAGCATAAGAAGGACGAGCCACGGGCTTGGAACGCGGAGCTGCTCGGCCCCTTTTATACTTAAGTATTCGTTCGAATAAAATGTAATAAGAGCTACAGTTGTAATTTGTTTATCAAAGACAAGAGCTTTATAGTCCTCTGGCACGATTGTTGTTGCTTTTGTTTACGTCTGAAAACCCCCAATGGGTGACTTAGCTGTGAATCTGTTTCTCCTAAGTTTTCAAAAAACCTACCGAGTGGTGAGCCAGCCTCCCACTCGGGGGCTTAGCTGCGAACCCGTTTCGCCTAAGTTTTCAAAATCCTACCGAGTGGTGAGCCAGCATCCCACTCGGAGGCTTAGCTGCAATCCAGTACTCGCCTAAGTTTGTAAAATCCTACCGAGTGGTGAACCAGCCTCCCACTCGGAGGCTTAGCTGCAGTCCAGTACTCGCCTAAGTTTGTAAAATCCTACCGAGTGGTGAGCCAGCCTCCCACTCGGGGGCTTAGCTACAGTCCAGTACTCGCCTAAGTTTGTAAAATCCTACCGAGTGGTGAGCCAGTCTCCCACTCGGAGGCTTAGCCGCAGTCCAGTACTCGCCTAAGTTTGTAAAATCCTACCGAGTGGTGAGCCAGCCTCCCACTCGGGGGCTTAGCTGCAGTCTA
>NC_041388.1:23686666-23696877 GCF_002162155.2 Triticum dicoccoides
TTTGTAAAATCCTACCGAGTGGTGAGCAATCCTCCCACTCGGGGGCTTAGCTGCAGTCCAGTACTCGCCTAAGTTTGCAAAATCCTACTGAGTGGTGAGCAATCCTCCCACTCGGGGGCTTAGCTGTAGTCCACTCGCCTAAGTCTGTAAACTCCTACCAAGTGGTGAGAAATCCTCCCACTCGGAGGCTTAGCTACAGTCCAGTACCGCCTAAGTTTGTAAAATCCTACCGAGTGGTGAGCAATCCTCCCACTCGGAGCCTTAGCTGCAGTCCAGTACTTGCCTAAGTTTGTAAAAATCCATCGAGTGGTGAGCCGTCCTTCTCCTTTGGAGCTGCGCCACAAATACAACATACACTCCATCTCGCAAGGACGACGAGGTGCAGGTCGACCGTGGCCCTCTTCTCTGAGCTACGCCACAAATACAACATGTGCTCCATCCTTGTCCGCAAGGACGACGAGGTGCAGGTCGACTGCAACCTCCTCCTTCGAGCTACGCCACAAATACAAAGTGCGCTCCATCCTTGTCCGCAAGGACGACGAGGCGCAAGCCAACTGCAACCCTCTTCTCCGAGCTACGCCACAAATACAACATGCGCTCCATCCTTGTCCGCAAGGACGACGAGGCGCAGGTCGACTGCAACCTCCTCCTTCGAACTACGCCACAAATACAACATGCGCTCCATCCTTGTCCGCAAGGATGACGAGGCGCAGGTCAACTGTAACCTTCTCCTTCAAGCTACGCCACAAATATAACAAGCACTCCATCCTTGTCCGCAAGGACGACAAGGCGCAGTTTGATTGAAGTCTCCGTTTTAAGGATGCATCTCAAACACGAAGGTCACTCCAAATAGGGAGCAGATTCCAAAAGCAATCACAAGCATATTCAAAAGCAGTTCGCATAAATCCTAAAGTTCCAAGCGATAAATCAAAAGTATTCGGGCATCAAGCCCGAAGGAGTTTAATGGTTACAGCAACCACTCGGCATTCCGAGGAAAATTTAAGACATGTTTAAACCTCATAGTTTGTTCACTCGGCTGGAGGAGGGCTGGCGGGTTCGACGAATTTGTCCAAGTCGATTCCATCTGCGATCCGAGTAGCATCAGCGATGAAAGTCTCCATAAAGGACTGGAAGTCGTGTAGTTTGGTGTTGGCGACCTTGATTGCCGCCAGCTTGTCTTCACGAGCTTCCTTACAGTGGACCCTTACCAAAGACAACACCACATCAGCACCGCACCGGGCAGAGGACTTCTTCCACTCTTGCACTCGACCAGGAATCTCGTTGAGCCGAGCCATCAGAGATTCAAGGTCATTTTGAAGCGTCGCCCTTGGCCAGAGTGATGAGTCGATCCGTGAAATTGCCACCTTCAGACGAGCGAGGTAACTTGTGACGCTGGCGACATAGGATTCCAGTCGAAGAACGTTCATGGCAGCTTCATCGCCGACCGGAGAAACGATAGGGTCTAAACCCGTCTCGATCCTTCCAGTTTCCTCGTCAAAGTTTTGGCAGAATTCTGCAGTCAAAGAGTTAGTGAGTCGATTGGACATGATTAACTTGCAAGCAGTAAAGCAGTCAGATTAAAAGGAGTACCTTCCAGCATAAGATAGAGTTTCTTAGCAAGAGTTCTCAGATAGGCTTCCGTGTCATTTCTCTTGCGGACCATAGACTCCAGCTTCTCATTTAGAGCAATCTTATCCTTCTTCAGACGAGTTACCTCTCGGTTGGACTCATTGAGACAGGACTTCAGCTTGTTCACCTCTCCTTCCAACGCTCCGACCGAAGCCAGCTTCTGGTCTGCAAGGGCAGTCTTATCTTGAGCTTCCTTCTACGCAGCTGCAAGGTCCGAGTCCTTCTTCTCCAGAGCCAACCTCATTTTCTCTGCAAAAGAAGCAATCGGATGAAACAAGGGATCGAAGAAATATCTTAAAAGATGATCGACATGAATAGTCGACAGGAAGTTACCTTCCATACCAACAGCTTCATCTTGAGCCTTCTTCAACTTTTGTTGGGCCAGCTCCAAGTCGAGGTTGAGTTGCCTCTGCTTCTCTTCAAATTCGGCAAACTTAGAAATGAGAGTACAAGATTTCTGCAGAAGATAAAAGACATGTCAATCGACAAGATCAAAGATTATTTACTTCTGAGTGAATAAAACTTAAAGGTTTGGTCAGACCCCAGCCGACTGCCCGCAGTGGACCGCAGTCTCAGGGACTACACCCAGCGGGTGCACTTGGCATGCCCCTGCTGATTCAGACCCCACTCGACCGGTCTGCCCGAGTCGAGCCAAAAAAAGAAGAAGAGCTATTCAGACCCCGGCCGACTGCCAGCAGTCGACCGCGGTCTCGGGGACTACACCCAGTGGGTGCACTTGACGTGCCCCCATTGGTTCAGATACCACTCGACCGGTCCTCCCGGGTCGAGTGGAAGAAACAAAAGTAAAAAGAACTCAGATCCCAATCGACTGTAGTCGACTGCGGTCTCGGGGACTACACCCAGTGGGTGCACTTAGCGTGCTCCCACTGGTTCAGATCCCACTCGACCAGGCCGAGTGGAAGAGCACTCGACCGGGCCGAGTGGAAGAGCGCAAATACCAAAGACAACAACACACCCAGTGGGTGTACAGATTCGACGCAAACAATAAGAGATTGTATGAAAGAAAATATTTCATTAGCATATCCTAATAGAACAAGGTCAGTCGAAATTCTACTTACCTGGACATTGGCCCGGAGAGCCGCGCTGGCATCGTAAGCGGCCTGGCTGTTCTCGTGCACCGTCTCATCCGTTCCATCATCACGTTAGCCTGACGGATGGCTTCCGCAGCCGCGTCGGACTGGCTTTCCGTAACATGGTAGTTGGTGAAGAAGGGGGCATACGACCCAGGTGCAGCAGCTTGGAACTCCGAAGCATGAGGCTGGACGACTGAAGGAAACACCTGTACAATCGACGGTGCAGGGCGCTCACTCGACAATGGGACAGCGAAAGTTACAGAGGCCCCACCTGCGTCTTCAGATGGCCGGGCGGTTGGTGTTGTCATCGGTCCCTACTGAGACATCTTGCCAGCTGCTACTTTTTTGTTCTTTCTGGGCCTAGGGGCCGCATCTTCATCACCATCCGGAAGATCGATGATGTTGGGCAGGGCTGCAGAGGAATCAGTCGAACCCAAGTGAATCGCTAGAATTTAATCGACCAAGTAATCAAGAACAAGATCATGAGAGTTTTACCTGGGTTGGAGGTAACCGCGTCTTCCATTTCCTCGTCTCGGTATTGGTATGAAGAAGTTCCAGATGTAGCAGCACTGCAAATGTCAAAATTTAGTCGGTTATGTTCTGTTGCCCGAGTCGACCAAAAGAACGAGTCAGATAATTACTCGGAGATGGTGGGGATGGTCACTTTGATTCTGGGCAAAGCCTTCGGTGGTTTGGAGGAGGTGGCTTTTGATCCTTTCGGCACGGGAGGCGGCGCAATCTTGAGCTGTTTCGATACCTTCTCAGTCGGCGCGGGAGAAGACGTCTGAGGGCGCTTCGAAGGTTGCCCAGTCGATGCGGCCGCCAGGTCAGGGGTGCTCGCTGGGTCTTGGGCATGCTTGGACCTCCTCTCTCTGCGAGGAGGCGAGTCGACCCCCTCGTCATCGCTCGAGTCGTCGCTCTCCTCGTCCTCTTTTGCATCCGAGTGCCACTCGCCACTCTCGCCCCCGCTCACCCCTTCCTCGGCATCTTGCTCCTGCACTCCATTGGACATCGAGTACATATCAATAAGAGCCTGAAAAGACAATGAACGAAAGAAATACAGTCGACTGTCAACAAGATGTTACACAGTGAATCGAGGAGATACTTGACAATGCAGAATCATACTTGTTCCAGCTGGCGCGAATGGTCGAATGGAATCACCCTCCTAGACCCTCGGGGATTATCTTTGTTGCCGGTGATTCCTCTCAGCCACTTCTCCACCGTGTCTTCACTAACGTCCTCCGGGTGGATCCGAATGGAGTCCTCGAGTCCCGAGTACATCCACATCGGATGGTCACGGGCTTGGAGCGGTTGGATGCGTCGACTGAGAAAGATCTCCAGCAGGTCCATACCAGTCACTCCGTCACGGACAAGTTGGACGACCCGCTCAACCAACACCTTCACTTGCGCCTTCTCTTCTGGGATCACCCTCAAGGAGGAGGGCTTCTCCACTCGATCCAAAGAAAAGGGGGGAAGTCCAGTCGACTGACCCGGGGTCGGCTGGTCCTTGCAGTAAAACCAGGTCGACTGCCAGCCCCGGACCGAGTCAGGAAGGATCATAGTTGGGAAGGTGCTCTTGTTCCTCATTTGGATTCCAAGACCTCCGCACATCTGTATCATGTGCATCCTCTCGTCACTCGGGTTGGCCTTCTTGACCGACTGCGAGCGACATGTGAATATGTGCTTGAAGAGACCCTAGTGCGGTCGGCAACCCAAGAATTTTTCGCACAATGACACGAAGGCAGCAAGGTACATGATAGTGTTTGGAGTAAAGTGATGGAGTTGAGCCCCGAAGAAATTTAGAAAACCACGAAAGAAAGGGTGGGGTGGCAAAGAAAACCCGTGGTCGACATGAGTGGCGAGGAGAACACACTCACCCTCCCGCGGCCGCGGCTCGGTCTCGTTCCCCGGGAGCCACCAGATTCGTGGGGGATTAGTCCCCCCTCAAGCAGATCATCGAGGTCATCCTGGCTAATCATCGAGCGGATCCAATCGCCCTGGATCCAGCCCAGCGGCAGGCCGGACCTTGACGAGGATCCACCTCGACTGGTCCGCTTTCCTTTTGCCTTCGCCGCCGCCTTCTTTGCGCGCTCCAACGCCACCGTCTTCTCCTTCCCCATGGCAGCGAATCGAATCCGATCGGAGCTATGATGCTGAGAGCGGAAGCAGGAGCAGCGGAGAAATCTGAGGAAGAAGAAGGAGAATGAGGGCGCACTGTTCAAAAGCCTGGTCCGGTGCCTTTTATAAGGATACTTCCGAGTGACTGACTTGTAGGCCCGGACGATCCCGTCAAATCCCACAACAGTCGCACACGCGATACGTGGCAAAAAAGGTGGCGTGGGGATCGAGGCGACCTTCCTAATCTATCTTGATTACCACAGCCTCCCCTGCCCGGCGCGCTTCCCAAAATTCGAATCCCGCGAAATCCGCGAACAGCAGAACAACTTGTTAGACGGAAGGCATCCTCCACATCATCACTCGAAGCTTTTCAGTAAAAGTTCACTCAACAAAGACTAAGAATGGATCAAGACGACTAAAAAAGAAGTTGGTGTCATCACCTCAGTTCATTGATCATGAACAAGATATACTCATAACAACGAAAAATGAGTCAGAGGCATTCTCAATTCCTTCCTCACTCAAACCCTGATCCATTCGGGAGCTAATGATGAAGCTATGTACCTAGGGTAGGGTCATGGATGTGTCCAAGGTACCCTCCCCAAGGACATCTCTAAAAAGAACCATAAGCAGTCGAAGAAAAATCATCATCCACTCGACCATGAAGCTATGTTCCACTCGACAGTCTTGAAGACACTCGACCGTATGGACAATCACTCGACTACCAGAAGATCTAGAGCCACTCCACTCTACAACGATCGTGAATTAAGTCATAGCCTTAATGGTCATTATGCATCTTTATTGCAGGCGTTACCAGTAACGTCTCCATCTTTATGTACCTTAAACCCTTTGTAACCGAGGGCGGCAGGGGTCTGGCAAACTATATATAAGCCACCCCCTCCTCAGGGACAAGGGTTCGCACCCTCTATAACACACACGCATATAATCTAGTCGACCGCCTCCGGGCTCCGAGACGTAGGGCTATTACTTCCTCTGAGAAGGGCCTGAACTCGTAAAACTCGTGTGAACAACTCCTCTATAGCTAGGATCTTGCCTCTACATTCCTACCCCTCAATTCTACTGTCAGACTTAGAACCACGACAGACGTATCATTCACCCATGGGGCTGAGTTGGAAGGCTCTGTCTCTGGCGGTGAGACAAAGATCTGCTCTGATGATGAGTCCACGGGCGATACCAATTCAATGTATCAGCTACAAGATGGAAGGCTTGGGGGCTGTATCGACGACGACAGTATTCTGGACCCCCGTGAGCCACCAAACAGGGTGGCGATCTTCATGGTTGGCACACAGACGGTTCTTGGCTCGACAGCTGCTGCGGCTATAACTTCTGATGCAGCTGCGGTCACGGCAGCTGGGGCTGGCAGTTCAGCTCGCCCGCCGGCTCAAGTCTTAGTAGATCTATTGGATGCTCTGGCGACTCTGATGGAGGTTGAGGTAACCCCAGAAAACCAGGAGCAATAGAAGGCAGAAGTGGCTAAATTACGTGATGGAATAGCGCAAGCTAAGGCAGACTTAGCGGCAGAAAATACTAGGATGGCCGCAAAACAAGCCGTTTTGGACGCCCAAGCACAGCGGATTCAAGCAGATTCATATCGGCTTAGGGTGGATCAGAATGCTTCACATGAAGTCTTGAGGAGGAAGCAAAGAAGTCGTTTGCCCATGGTTTATGAGTCAAGGGACCTCTTCAACACCCCTGGAGCCGGGGCCAGTAACCCACCGGTGGTGAACCTGATAGTTGAACCGCCAGGCCAGCCACGTATGAACAACACTCCACCTCAACATGTGATGACACCGCCGGGTCATTACTCCACCCCTCTCGACAACATGATTCCTGCAGCTACATGATTGGCGGCTCTGCCCGATGAGGGTGAAACTCCAGCGGTAGTTGAAACTCGAAGGGCCAGGGAGCTTCTTCAAATAGCTCTGGTGCAGCAACAGGCTTACTCTTCTAGCCGCGATCGGATTCATGAGACCCCTCGTCCGAGCCGGAGCTACAACAGGCACATTAACTCGCCAACGGTCTCAAGTACTGAAAGGCGCTGTAACCAATCTCATGACCCGGCACGCAATGGAGCCAACGCACAAGATTTGGTGGACCTGGCCAGAGCATGTCGGGAGGCTGAGCTGGCGGCTCATCAACACGCGCCGGCTTACCCGACAGCTTCAGTTGAGACATGAGTGACTTCCAAGTCCTTCGATGTACCGTGTCTAACGGCAGCTATACGAAATGAGCGTCTGCCCAAGGACTTCAAAGGCCCTCGTAAGGTGCCTAATTACACAGCTGATACGTCTTCAATGTATCTATAATTTTTTATTGTTCCATGCTATATTATATTCTGTTTTGGACATTATTGGGCTTTATTATAGACTTTTATATTATTTTTGGGACTAACCTATTAACCGGAGGCCCAGCCCAGAATTGCAGTTTTTTGCCTATTTTAGGGATTCGCAGAAAAAGAATATCAAACGGAGTCCAAACGGAATGAAACCTTCGAGAACGTGATTTTCGGAATGAACATGATCCAGAGGACTTGGACCCTACGTCAAGATATCAACCAAGAGGCCACGAGGTAGGGGGGCGCGCCTACCCCCCCAGGCGCGCCCTCCACCCTCGTGGGCCCCCTGTTGCTCCACCGACGTACTCCTTCCTCCTATATATACCTACATACCCCCAAACTACCAGATACGGAGCCAAAACCCTAATTCCACCGCCGTAACTTTGTGTATCCACGAGATCCCATCTTGGGGCCTGTTTTGGAGCTCCGCCGGAGGGGGCATCGATCATGGAGGGCTTCTACATCAACACCATAGCCCCTCCGATGAAGTGTGAGTAGTTTACCTCAGACCTACGGGTCCATAGTTATTAGCTAGATGGCTTCGTCTCTCTTTTTGGATCTCAATAGAAAGTTCTCCCCCTCTCTTGTGGAGATCTATTCGATGTAATCTTCTTTTGCGGTGTGTTTGTTGAGACCGATGAATTGTGGGTTTATGATCAAGTTTATCTATGAACAATATTTGAATCTTCTCTGAATTATTTTATGTATGATTGGTTATCTTTGCAAGTCTCTTCGAATTATCAGTTTGGTTTGGCCTACTAGATTGATCTTTCTTGCAATGGGATAAGTGCTTAGCTTTGGGTTCAATCTTGCGGTGTCCTTTCCCAGTGATAGTAGGGGCAGCAAGGCACGTATTGTATTGTTTCCATCAAGGATAACAAGATGGGGTTTATATCATATTTCATGAGTTTATCCCTCTACATCATGTCATCTTGCTTAAATCGTTACTCTGTTCTTATGAACTTAATACTCTAGATGCATGCTAGATAGCGGTCGATGTGTGGAGTAATAGTAGTAGATGCAGGCAGGAGTCGGTCTACTTGTCTCGGACGTGATGCCTATATACATGATCATACCTAGATATTCTCATAACTATGCTCAATTCTGTCAATTTCTCAACAGTAATTTGTTTACCCACCGTGAATACTTATGCTCTTGAGAGAAGCCACTAGTGAAACCTATGGCCCCGGGTCTATCTTCCATCATATTAATCTTCCAATACTTAGTTATTTCCTTTGCCATTTATTTTACTTTGCATCTTTTATTTATCTTTATCATAAAAATACCAAAAATATTATCTTATCATATCTATCAGATCTCACTCTCGTAAGTGACCGTGTAGGGATTGACAACCCCTTATCGCGTTGGTTGCGAGGATTTATTTGTTTGTGTAGGTGCGAGGGACTCGTGCGTGGCCTCCTACTGGATTGATACCTTGGTTCTCAAAAACTGAGGGAAATACTTACGCTACTTTGTTGCATCACCCTTTCCTCTTCAAGGGAAAACCAACGCAAGTGCTCAAGAGGTGGCAACAACCGATCAACCTCCAGAGGAGTGGCTAGAGAGTTATGAGATGGCCATGGAGATGCTAGATGTTAGTGAAGCTGTTTACGCCAAGTGCTTCACCATGATGTTAGAAGGGATGGCTCGTACCTGGTTGAAGGGATTGCCGGCTAATTCCATCGGGTCATGGGCGGAGTTGAAGGCCCGGTTTATCTAGAATTTCAAAGACACATGCAAGCAGCCTATGTCGATTGTGGATCTGGTTTCTTGTGTTCATGCCGAGGGTGAGTCTACGACCAGATGGGTGCGCCGGGTCTCAACCATCATACATTCTTTAGATAACATCAACGTTGGCTCAGCGGTTCTGATGTTGGAGAAAAATTGCCGGTTCATTCCACTCAAGCAGAAGCTTGGGCGGCTCAAGCGTCATTGCAACGACATGGGTGAGCTGATGGCGGCTCTAGTTAAGTATGCCGACTCTGATGGTACCAAGGGCCCCGATTCAGAGGATGAAAGATCGGGAAAGGGAAAGAAGAGTAACGGTATGAAGGGATAACAGTACAACTCTGCCGGTCAGGGTGGCAACGGTAAGCACAAGGCTGATGACTTTGTGGCTAACACATGTGCGCGCAATGATAATCAGAACCATAGGGGACTGCGGGGACCACCGGTTTCAAGGGAAGGATTCGACCTTGAAGCAATGTTAAACCAGCCGTGTCCAAAACACGGGACAGATCATAAGCCAGCTACTCATTCAAGGAAGGATTGCAACATAATGAGAAGCTTTGAGGAATCCATCCAGCGCCACCATGGCCCAAATGGCAGGTCAGGGTCCGGTTCTCATGGTCCGGGTCATGGAGGCGGCGGTTCAAGGTCACGGTAACCAGGGTGGTTACAATCAACAGAGTAATCAGGGGAATCAATAGCAGCAGCAGTCCGGTTATTAGAGCAATCCAAAACAATTGAATGGTGGGCAGTATCATGTCTTCACCACTAGCTTATTTAAGCGGGACTAGAAACTTCATAAGAGGGCCGTGAACGCAATTGAGCCGGCGGTGTTGTAACGGCCGGATAATCATGCTACAGTAATCCCACGTTAACGATGCCACGTCACCTTTGTCACTGTAATTAATCTCGGGTTAGTTCAAAACCGATTCAAATTCAAATTTAAAATAAAGTTAAATAATAAAAGTTTTCAAAAATTAAAACAAAAATATCCGGGAGGTGCCCTATTTTGCATATGTAATTATGTGGTATTAAACACATTTTTATAAAATGCCTAAGTATTTTAAAATGAATTAAAACAGAAAAGAAAATAAATAAAAAGAAAAACTAAAACTAAAACTAAAAAAGGGAAAGGAGAAAGCCCCCCCTCAACTGGGCTGACTGGCCCAGCTGGCCACCGCGGCCCCCCCCTTAGGCCTCAACCCACCAGGCCGCCAGGCCGGCCCACCCCGCCGCCATAACCTCCCCCACTCCCCCCACTACCCATCGACACTCCCCACTCCCCCTCT
>NC_041388.1:23697422-23710866 GCF_002162155.2 Triticum dicoccoides
CCCGATTGGATCGGGAGGAGACCACCGCCCCGCGCCAGGACGCTGCCCGGAGCCCGCGCCGCTACCTCGCCGGCCTGCCTCCACTTCCTCGCCGGCCTTCTTCCTCCTCCGCCACACCGTCGTCTCCGTCTACCCCCTGAAGCACCGCTGCCCTGGACCCTCCTACCCGCTGTGAGCCGCCGCCTTTTCCCTCCTCCTCTTCTCGCGTCGGCCGCGCACTCGCCGTCCCCGCGCTCACCTCGCAGCCACGCCCGCCTCTACGTGGCCGTGACCCACCGCGGCTCCTGCACACCCGCGCACGCCCAGTGCGCGCCACTTCGGCCATGGCCTCGCTCACTGGCGCCCGCACGAGCGCCGGCCGCCCTGGCCGCGCCCGCGCCCGTGACCCCGCTCTGGCTTCACTCACTACCGCTGGCCCCTGTCCTGCATCGCCACAGCGCTGCCGTCACCACCGTCGCTCGACCCCACTCTGCTGCTCCTTCCCATGTGCCGCGCCGCCGCCTCATCCCTGCCTCCCGCTGCTCACTGCCCCTGCCGCTCATCGCCACCGCTGCTGGCCACTTCGCTACGCTGCCGCAGCATGCAGCCTGCCCCCTCGCGCGACCCCCGCCGCCCTCGGTTGGCCTCGCCGGAGCCGGAGCAATTCCCGGCCGGCCTCGCCACAGCCCCGGGCGTGCGCCCGAACGTACGGGTGCTGGGCACCCGTTGCGCCCGTGCCCGCTAACGCCGGCACCCGCTAAAGCCCCTATGGGCCTATGACAGAGGGGCCCCGCCCCAGAATGTTTTTATAAAAAAGAAAAAGGAAATAAAATAAAAATGAATTAATTAAATTAATAATTAATTAAGTTAATTAATATTGTTAATTAATCTAATTAATAAGTTAATTTAATTAAACAATAATTAATTAGCTAAACCCTAATTAAACTAAGCAGTGTATGACATGCGGGACCCACTTGTCAGGTTAACCAGGTCAATGCTGACGTCATGCAGATGTCATGATGATGTTTCTGGATAATGTTGATTTAAATAATTAAATAAATCCTAAAAATGATTTAAATCTTTTAAAATTAATACAAAATAAACCGTAGCTCGGATGGAAAAACTTTGTACATGAAAGTTGCTCAGAACGACGAGACAAATCCGGATACGCAGCCCGTTCGTCCGCCACACATCCCTAGCATAGTGAACACGCAACTTCCCCCTCCAGTACATTTGTCCGAAAACGCGAAACCCCGGGGATATTTTCCCGGATGTTTCCCCCTTTCACCGTTACCACCTCTTACCGCGTTAGGGAACACCTAGCATCACGCTTTCTCATGTCATGCATCATCATGCATCTGTTTGCTTAATATTTATTGTTTCTTCCCCCTCTTCTCTCGCTATACACCGAGACTGACGCCGCGGCTACCCAATACGACTACGGTGTTGACGACCCCTCTCTATTGCCACAGCAACCAGGCAAGCCCCCCCTTTGATCACCAGATATCACCTACTATTCTCTCTACTGCTTGCATTAGAGTAGTGTAGCATGTTACTGCTTTCCGTTAATCCTATTCTGCTGCATAGCCTGTCATTGCTGCTACAATTGTTGATACCTTACCTGCAATCCTAAATGCTTTGTATAGGATGCTAGTTTATCATCAGTGGCCCTACATCCTTGTCTGTCTGCCATGCTACTATCGGGCCGTGATCACGTCGGGTGTTGATCACGGGTATATACTATACATATTACACATGATATATGTTGTGACTAAAGTCGGGTCGGCTCGTTGAGTACCCGCGGTTGATTCACAAATTGGGGGCTGGAAGGACATACTTTCTCGACGGCCCTCTGTGTGGATCTTTGTGGCGAAGCAACATGGCAGGTTGAGACCACCTAGGAGAGAGGTGGGCCTGGCCCTGGTCAGCGTTCGTGGTTACTTTAAGATAACACGCTTAACGAGATCTTGGTATTTGATCTGAGTCTGGCTACTGGCCTATACGCACTAACCAACTACGCGGGAACAGTTATGGGCACTCGACGTCATGGTATCAGCCGAAGCTTTCGTGACGTCAGCGACTGAGCGGCGCACGCCGGATTGGACCGTAAGCCTGCTCTTGTATTAAGGGGGATAGGTCTGCTTCCGGCCGCCCTCGCAACATGCAGGTGTGCAATGGGCGATGGGCCCAGACCCCTGCGCCATAGGATTTAGACCGACGTGCTGACCTCTCTGTTGTGCCTAGGTAGGGCTGCGACGTGTTGATCTTCCGAGGCCGGGCATAACCCAGACAAGTGTGTCCGGACAAAGGGGATCGAGCGTGTTGGGAAATGTGGTGCACCCCTGCAGGGAAGTTAATCTATTCGAATAGCCGTGATCTTCGGTAACATGACGACTTGGAGTTGTACCTTGACCTTATGACAACTAGAACCAGTTACATAATAAAACACACCCTTCCAAGTGCCAGATACAACCCGATGATCGCTCTCTAACAGGGCGACGAGGAGAGGATCGTCGGGCAGGATTATGCTATTGGATGTTACTTGGTGAACTTACCATCTACTCTCTTCTTCTGCTCCAAGATGGAGGTTACCAGAAGCGTAGTCTTCGAAAGGACTAGCTATCCCCTTCTTATTCCGGCATTCTGCAGTTCAATCCACATATGATACCCCTTTTCCATTTGATATCAATGCATACATATGTAGTGTAGCTCCTTGATTGCGAGTACTTTGGATGAGTACTCACGGTTGCTTTGCTCCCCCTTTTCCCCTTTCCTATACCCGATTGGTGCGACCAGACGATGGAGGCTAGGAGCCAGACGCCACTGTCAATGACGAGTACTACTACTCGGGAGGTGCCTACTACTACGTGCAGCCCGCTGACAACGTCCAGGAGTAGTTTAGGAGGATCCCAGGCAGGAGGCCTGCGCCTCTTTAGATCTGTATCCCAGTTTGTGCTAGCCTTCTTAAGGCAAAGTTGTTTAACTTATGTCTGTACTCAGATATTGTTGCTTCCGCTGACTCGTCTATGATCGAGCTCTTGTATTCAAGCCTTCGAGGCCCCTGGCTTTTAATATGATGCTTGTATGACTTATTTTATTTGTAGAGTTGTGTTGTGATATCTTCCCGTGAGTCCCTGATCTTGATCGTACACGTTTGCATGTATGATTAGTGTACGATTGAATCGGGGGCATCACAAGTTGGTATCAGAGCCGACTGCCTATAGGAATCCCCCTTCCACACTCCTTGGCCGAAGTTGAGTCTACACATTAGAAAACCATTTACTAACATGGTTGTGTGCCTTACGGGCCCACGCCGCCATCTGGGTGGTATTAGGATCTTTTACTCCTCGATCCTTACTCTAGGACTCTGAACTCTCTTCTACTCGGGTTAAACGATTTTACTAACTCTAACATTAGGATCCCTTGACCACGTTCACCCCAAAGTTGGATAAGCCCTAGTTATTCTTTAGAGTAGTATTTGAACATTATCCGCATTGTCATTTGACTCCTGTGAAAACATCTTTGTTTTCAGATGGAACCCACGAGACAGGTCATGCGCCACACGATGGCCATTGGTGCCTCAGGATCACCTGCTGTGTTGGTTGAGATGATGACCTATCTGGGTTATCGCTGGCACCCTGAGTACACTGTCTTCGAGGAGTACCAAGACTTCAACCAGGAGTAGTACCGTGCCATCGTCCACCTCTACTCTCGGGAGTATGACTCCACTACGGTGCTGCACACTGCTCATGGTGTTGGAATGACCATCGACATGGCGATCCACAATGCTGCTTATGCTGCTCTGACACGTCTTCGTGGAGAGTACCGGGAGTTGGACACCTCCCCCTTTAGGCACATTGCTATCGCATCCGATGTTGGTGCGGAGGGATACTACACTGCTGCCTACTCCACTGTCACCCGAGAGCCCTTCTACCATCAGAACCTGGTTCTGCATGCTGATGGACTGGATAGAGCTAATCGAGCTCTTCGCCACGAGTTGTACACCACCCGTCAGCACCTGTACCGTGCTCTGACGCTGTTGCACCCCTCTGTCTGATCTGGTGATCTATCGCGTTCTGCGATCTACCCTTCCAGGACCATGATGCCCTAGGGCATCGGCTGGCCAGATGTGGGAGGCTACTCTCCCGCACTTGGTCCTCTCCTGCCACCTGCGTGTCGGGTTTCGCATTAGAGTATTCGTAGACCCCAGGCTACTCACGTGGAGGACTTCCCATCGCGTCACTACCAGCTGTCAGGCTATACCTACCTCCACAGTTCCTCCTGGGACTGATGTAGGCTTGCTTGTTAGTGTTAGATGCATTCACCGCGAGCCTGCGTGCCACCTATGATGTTCTTAGCCTATGTACTAAACTCTGTGTACCGAACTATATGCATGATCTCTTCTGTAAGATATGCCAACTACTATGTAGTATCTATCGTGTCCCCTTCATTATGCATGTTTCATCATGAATGATTTTTGCACTTGCAAATTCTCAATGCTGAACTACCTTTGTTATATATTAGCAGGATGGTTAGACCAGGTGGTCGTGGTCATGGTGGCCATGCCCCACCACCGCCTGAGTACATGGCTGGTATGATCCAACAGTTCGAGCTGAATCGCCAATTCATGGAAAATATGATGGCTCAGCTTCCTCGCCCCAATATGAACCAGCAGCCAGCCCAGGTGACTCTGCAGGATTTCATGCGCCTCAACCCAACTGTGTGCCGTGGCTCAACTCAGCCTCTGGATGCTGATGACTGGCTCCGTGACATCACCTATGAGATGGAGTCTGCTGATGTAGCCCCTGCCAGCTATGTCACCTTTGCTTCCTTCTTCCTGAAAGGACCCGCTGCTCAATGGTGGGACAGCCAGAGACGTACTCTGCCGGTTGGAACAATCATCACCTGGCCAGACCTCCAAGCTGCTTTCCGTACCCGCTTCATTCCTCAGGGAGTCATGGACCGTAAGAAGCGTGAGTTCCGCAACCTCACCCAGGGCAACAAAACTGTCGAA
Organism: Triticum dicoccoides; assembly: GCF_002162155.2. NCBI lineage: Eukaryota > Viridiplantae > Streptophyta > Magnoliopsida > Poales > Poaceae > Triticum > Triticum dicoccoides. The sequence continues at coordinate 23,702,416 of NC_041388.1, forward strand.
GCTTATCAATGGGAGTTTCTGGACTTGTCTCGCTATGCTGAAGAAGACATTGCAACTGATGCACGCAGACAGGAGAAGTTCCGTGATGGCCTTCAAGCTGACATCAAGCTCGCACTTTTAGTGCATGACTTTGCTGATTCCGCCACCTTGGTGAACAAGGCCATCAATGTCGAAACTGGTCTGCAGGAACACCAGAGCTCTCACAGGCGCAACCGCGACACGGGCTCATCTTCGGGCCCGTCCTCGCAGAAGCGTAGGATATGGATTCCCAACAGCATGTACCAACCAACTGCACCTGCTCCAAGGCAGTCCTATGCTGCACCGCGTCTGCCTCCCCCACCAACTAGGCAGCCAAGACTTCCAGCTCCACCACCCCGAGCTCCTGTTCCCACTCCCAATAATGGTCTCTGCTACAAGTGTGGTCAGCCAGGTCACCGTGCCAAAGACTGCAATCAGAATCAGAATCAACTAGCCCATCCCGCAGATGGCCGTGGAAACAACCATCCTTGCAACAACAATGCCAGGTCTTATGGTCGTGTTCATGCCAACCACATTGATCTCAATGAAGTTCTAGACCAGCCTGCTACTGTGATGGGTACACTCCTCGTAAATTCAGTACCTGCATCTGTTTTATTTGATATAGGTGCATCACATTCATTCATGTCAAAGGATTTTGCATTCATGCATGGCATTAAAAGCGAGGACATGAACACTTCTCTATTAGTACACACTCCCGCGGGCCAATGTCGGACCTCCATGATTTGCAACGACGTCTCCGTTGAAATCGAAGGACTGGAATTCCTTGTCTCTCCCATCGTACTGAAGTCCTGTAGCATCGACCTCATTCTGGGAATGGATTGGTTGAAAGTGCATACTGCTTCTATAGTTTGCGCCACTAAGATCGTCCATCTGCTACACCCTTCTGATGAAATAATTGCTTACCAAGCTCATCTAGTTTAGAACGCCGAGGCACGGCTTTATGCCTTGAATGCGTTGAACGCTGCACCACTCGAGGGCATTGAAAACATTCCCATCGTTTATGAATTCCAAGACGTCTTTCTAGAAGAACTTCCAGGGATTCCCCCTGCTAGAGCTGTCGAATTCATCATCGACTTGAAACCAGGCACCACTCCTATAGCGAAACTGTGACGCCCCGAGACCGTTGCGCCAGGTGTCTTCCAGTTATTCGCCGTCGTTGCCATGTCATTCATTTGCGTGTTGCACCTTGTCATGTCATCATGTGCATTGAATCATCATGTTTTCAAAACTTGCATCCGCCCGGGTCTCCCAGTTCTCTTCGTTGTCCGTTCTGAGCCCAGACACACTTGCACGCGCCCGCGACATGTCCAAAATAGTATTTTATAAGTGGCCGGAAAATGTTCTCGGAATGGGATGAGTGTTGACGTGTGGTATTATTATAGTGTAGATAGTCCGCCTGTCAAGTTTCATCGCATTCAGAGTTCGTTTGATGCCCCAACAGATAACTATAGCGACAATATAGTCGGTCAAATCGTCGGACGTTTTCGGTCTCCGGAAACAGTCGCCGGGCCTCTCTCTCTTCTCTTCTCTCAGCCTAAGGCCTTCTGCACAGTCCACTACCTACCGCCAGGTCCAACCTAACCTCTCTCGTCAGCTCGTGGCCCTCCTTGCGCGCGCGTCCGAAAGTGTTCCCGAACCCGACCCGGACAGTCGTCACCGTTGGATCCAGATCAACCCCAAACATCTACAAAACGTCTCCGTTTTGTTAATTGGACTTCCTAACATATTTTTTTTCTGTCCGTCCGATTACGATCGAAGGGACGAGATAGCCCCTAGCCTAACCTACCCGCTATATATACTAGTCTAAACCGGGACCAAATCCCTAATTTCTAGGGATCCTACCTAGCGCCGCCGCCACTCTCTCGGGATTCCCCCAGATCTGATCCATCCAATCCCCCCCAATCAGTGCTCTCCTGTGGATCCCCTCGATCCACCAACCAGTGAGCACCACCAGGAGGACCAGCCCCTCGCCGCAGCCTCCTTCTCCCCGTTCCCGATGGCCACCTCCTCCCATGTCCGGGAGCTCGCAATCGCGAAACCCTGCGCCGCCAAGCTCCTCCCATGGCCGCCCCACCGCCACATCCGACCACCGCCAGGCGCCAACCGTTGCCGGCGTGCAGCAGCAGCCATCAGGACCCCTCGTCGTCTTTCTCTCCCTCCCTTCCTCTGTTTTGCTTTTCTCCTCCTCTCACATCTCGATATCTTTCTCGTTCTTTTCTTCTCTGTCAGGGAACGAATAGAATAGCACCACCAGAGTTTGCCCAAAGTGCTGTAGCCGCCGAGTCCCACTCATCTGCCTCCCCTGCCGCTGCCATGCCTCGCTTCGTCTGAAGCCCTGCCCATTTCAGCACGAGTTGACCGCGCCTCCCTCTGCTTCCCGCGTGGGACGACCCCAGTGCCAAGTCCCGTCTTCGCTGCCTCTTTCATTGCATCGCCACAAGCCACTTCTTCTGCGAGGACGACGCGTCCGCCTGGGTTCCTCTCGCGCCAAGCCTGCCGCTGCAGTTCTTGCCGTTCGCTTCCTCTGTTTCGAACGAGAAGACCAGCGCCGTGCCCTACTTCCTCTGAATCGAAGACGAGCGCAGCCGCTCGCCCCGTTGACCGCGCCTCACGCAAGCGCGCGCCTGGGCTGCCACCCCTCCAGCGCCTCTAGATCTGGCCCAGCAAGCGCCCCGGCCTGCTTCCTCTTCAACTCGGCCCAAGGCCACTAGGTGAGCAGACCCCTCCAGCGCCCTACGCACTGCTGGCCCAACATGCCTTAGATTTGGTCCGTTATTTTTTTTAGTTCTGGAGGTTTTCCTAATTATCCAGGAGTTTGCTGTTTTACAGAACAACCCTCATACTTCATGCATTTAATATCTCCACAACCGTGCATCGGATTAAAACAAACTTAATATGAAAGTTGCTTAGAATTTTGTGTAGTTTCATTATATGTCTTTTTCATCCATGTCTAAAATGTTTAAAATGATGTTTGTTTAAATTTGCTTAAATAACTTGCTAAAATGATTTAATTCATAACTTTTTAACCGTAACTCGGTTTGTCACAAACTTTATATGTAAATGGGGTAGAAAAATGCCTAGTTTAACATAGTGACCTTACTTTGCATGTTTAATAACTCAAAAATTGTGTTTTAGGACAGAACAGTACCAAATCTAATATATGCATATGAGGATTTCTGGAATTGTTGTTCGTTGTTTCCGGCCTCATTTAAACTTGCCTAGATAGGTAGTTTTGGTGTGCTTCACCTCTTGCCATGCTTACAACATTTAATATTATTGAGTACATAAATGAGGTTGAACTGTGGTGTTTCGTCAATATGCAATGGAGTTGCATATTGAGCTCCACTTAATATGTAGGATTGTTTGTGCACTTTGCCATGCCATGTATCTTTAAACCGGACATGCATCATACTTGGTTGTGCATCATGCCATCATTATGTGATGGTTGTTTACTATGTTGTTTGCTCCTTTCCGGGTTACTTCTCGCATTAGCTTCGGTTTAGTTCCGGAGTTGTGAGGATCCGTTCATCTACGTCCGTTTGTCTTCTTCATGGACTCGTTCTTCTTCCTTACGGGATCTCAGGCAAGATGACCATACCCTCGAAATCACTTCTATCTTTGCTTGCTAGTTGCTCGCTCTATTGTTATGCCTATGCCGCGATACCTACCACTTGCTATCATGCCTCCCATGTTGCCATGTCAAACCTCTAACCCACCTTGTACTAGCAAACCGTTGTTTGGCTATGTTGCCGCTTTGCTCAGCCCCTCTTATAGCGTTGCTAGTTGCAGGTGAAGATTGGAGTTTGTTCCTTGTTGGAACATGGATATTTGTTGGGATATCACAATATCTCTTATTTAATTAATGCATCTATATACTTGGTAAAGGGTGGAAGGCTCAGCCTTTTGCCTGGTGTTTTGTTTCCACTCTTGCCGCCATAGTTTCCGTCATACCGGTGTTATGTTCCTTGATTTTGCGTTCCTTACATGGTTGGGTTATAATGGGAACCCCTTGACAGTTCGCCTTGAATAAAACTCCAGCAAGGCCCAACATTGGTTTTACCATTTGCCACCTAGCCTCTTTTTCCCTTGGGTCGGCCTACCCAAGGGTCATCTCTATTTTAACCCCCTGGGCCAGTGCTTCTCTAAGTGTTGGTCCAACCTGAGCAATGTCCAACGCCCCCTGGGCAACCAGGGTTTATGCCAACCCGACGTCTTGCTCATCCGGTGTGCCCTGAGAACGAGATATGTGCAGCTCCTATCGGGATTTGTCGGCACATCTGGGTGGCTTTGCTAGTCTTGTTTTACCATTGTCGAAATGTCTTGTAACCGGGATTCCGAGTCTGATCGGGTTGTCTTGGGAGAAGGAATATCCTTCGTTGACCGTGAGAGCTTGTGATGGGCTAAGTTGGGACACCCCTGCAGGGTTTTGAACTTTCGAAAGCCGTGCCCGCGGTTATGGGTAGATGGGAATTTGTTAATGTCGGTTGTAGAAAACCTGAAACTTATCTTAATTAAAATGCATCAACCGCGTGTGTAGCCGTGATGGTCTCTTCTCGGTGGCGTCCGGGAAGTGAACACGGTGTTGGAGTTATGTTTAAACGTAAGTAGTCTAGGATCACTTTTTAATCATAGATTCTCGACCGTGCTTTGCCTTCTCTTCTCACTCTCATTTGCATATGTTAGCCACCATATATGCTAGTGCTTGCTGCAGCTCCACCTCACATACCTTTTCCCTACCCATAAGCTTAAATAGTCTTGATCGCGAGGGTGTGAGATTGCCGAGTCCCCGTGACTCACAGATTACTTGCAAAACCAGGTTGCAGGTGCCGATGATATTGTGCAGGTGACGCAACCGATCTCAAGGAGGAGCTCGATGAAGATCGTGTTCTTTGTGTTGTTCCGTTTCCAGTTGATCAGTAGTGGAGCCCAGTCGGGGCGATCGAGGATCTAGCATTAGGGGTGGTCTTCTTTATTTTGGTTCCATAGTCGGACCTTGTTTGTATTTGGATGATGTAATGCTATATTCTTGTATTGTGTGAAGTGGCGATTGTAAGCCAACTCTGTACCTCTTCCTTATTCAGTACATGGGATGTGTAAAGATTACCCCTCTTGCGACATGCCTACAATGCGGTTATGCCTCTAAGTCATGCTCCGACACGTGGGAGATATAGCCGCATCGTGGGTGTTACACAAACGACCCTACAAGATGTCGCTGCATGAACTCATTGAGCTTAAGGAGGAAATCGACAAATCTCTTAGCAAAGGTTTCATTCGCCCTAGTTTCTCTCCTTGGGGAGCACCTTCTCTCTTTGTTAAGAAGAAGGATGGGATGAACCGATTAGTCCAAGACTATTGTCCTCTCAACCAAGCCACTATTCAGAACAAATATCCTCTTCCTTGGATCAATGATCTTTATGATCAACTGGCTGTCTCATCAGTGTTCTCCAAACTCGACTTGAGGTTGGGTTACCACCAGATCCGTGTTCGTGAAGAGGATATCCCAAAAACCGCCTTCGTGACTCGGTATGGATCATACGAGTACATCGTCATGTCATTCGGCTTAACGAATGCTCCCGCCACCTTCTCTCGTCTGATGAACTATATATTCATGGATTACCTCGACAATTCGTCGTGGTTTATCTGGATGATATCCTTGTATTTTCCAAGAACAAAGAAGAACATGCTGAACATCTTCGTCTTGTGTTGGAAAAGCTTCGAGAGCATCAACTCTATGCTAAGTATTCCAAGTGTGAATTCTGGCTCCCTGAAGTAACCTATCTTGGGCACGTCATCTCCAAGGATGGTATTGCCGTCAACCCTGAACACGTCCAGGCTATTCTTGATTGGACTCCTCCGAAGAATGTTAAGCAAGTCTGTAGTTTTCTCGGTCTCGCCAGCTATTGTCGTCGATTCGTCGAGAACTTCTCCAAGATTGCCAGGCCTCTGACTAATCTGTTGCATAAGGGTGTCAAGTTCCAATGGACAGACAAGTGTTCCAGGCACTCAAAGACAAGTTGACTTCTGCCCCAGTGCTTGCTCCACCTGATACTAAGGACTTCGTCATTTACTGCGACGCTTCCCGTCAAGGATTAGGCTGTGTCCTAATGCAAGAGCGTAGAGTGATTGCTTATGCCTCTCGTCAACTGCACCCTCATGAAGAAAACTACCCAGTTCATGACCCCAAGCTTGCTGCTGTCATTCATGCACTGAAGCAGTGGCGACATTACCTTCTCGGTAATCGTTGCGAGATCTTCACCGACCACCAAAGTCTGAAGTACATGTTTACTCAACCAGACCTGAACCTCCGGCAGCAGAGATGGATGGAGACTGTTGCAGACTTTGATGTGGGTATATCCTATACCCCAGGAAAGGCTAATGTAATGGCTGATGCCTTGAGCCGCAAGTCCTACTGCAACCACCTCCAGGTTCACAAAGTTCAGCCCTCGCTTGTTGAAGAATTCAAAAAGCTGAACCTCCATATTGTTCCCCCTGGTGCACTTGCTCCCCCTCCCCCAAAGTTTTAGAAGATGAATCTTCATGTTATTACTAAGGGTTCTCTAAATACCCTGGCTGTCGTACCAGATCTCGTAGATGGTATAAAGACTATACAAGGTTATGACTCTGAAGTCCATAAGATTAAACCCTCATCCAGGTTCACCTAGCAGAAGGAAAGCCCTCATTCTTCACTATCGCCGATGATGGCGCCTTGTACTTGAAAGGCCGCCTAGTGGTACCACGTTCGAGGAAAAACATGGATCAAACTAAAAAGGTTATGAAAGAAGCTCATGATACGCCTTTGTCTATTCATCCCGGTAGTACAAAGATGTATCGGGATATTCGTCAGAGATTCTGGTGGTCTAATATGAAGCAGGACATTGCTTGTTATGTTGCTGAGTGTGATGTTTGCCGTCGTATCAAAGCTGAACATTAAAGGCCTGCTGGAACTCTGCAACCTATCTCTATTCCTGAATGGAAATGGGACCATGTTGAAATGGACTTCGTCACTGGATTTCCCAAATCACAGAAAGGTAATGATGCTATTCTTGTCGTCATTGATCGGCTTTCTAAAGTTGCACATTTTCTGGCGGTCAAAGAAACAATCACTGCTAGTCAGCTTGTAACTCTCTACATGTCCAGAATTGTTTCACTTCACGGTATTCCACTGGTTATCAGTTCAGACCGTGGCAACTTATTCACTTCAAGATTCTGGGCAAGTTTCCAAGAAGCTATGGGAACTCATCTGTCATTCAGTACTGCGTTTCATCCTCAGTCGCAAGGGCAGGTTGAACGTGTCAACCAAGTTCTCGAAGACATGCTTCGAGCTTGTGTAATTTCCTTCGGCAAGAAATGGGAGGAATCTCTTCCGTATGCCGAGTTCTCTTATAATAATAGCTATCAAGCTAGTCTGAAGATGCCCCCCTTCGAAGTATTATATGGACGAAAGTGTCGAACCCCTCTGAACTGGTCAGAAACTGGGGAACGTCCACTCTTCGGTCTGGATATTATCCAACAGGCCGAAGAACAAGTCCGCATTATTTGCGAGAATCTCAAGACTGCACAGTCACGTGAGAAAAGTCAGTATGACCGTCATCACAAAGACATGGTCTATCAACCTAGCGAAAAGGCTTATCTTTGAGTTACACCAATGAAGGGTGCTCACCGCTTCGGGATCAAGGGCAAGCTAGCTCCCCGCTATATCGGTACCTTCACTATTCTCAAAAGGCGTGGAAAAGTGGCATATCAACTGGAGCTTCCGCCGAACCTTTCCCAGGTTCATGATGGGTTCCACATGTCACAACTTCGCCGTTGCTTGAAGGACCCAATTCGAGCAGTGGATCATGAAGTGCTCGAATTGCAACATGACCTCTCCTATAAAGAGCATTCGGTCCGCATTCTCGATCAAGCTGAACACCGCACACGTCAGAAGGTGATCAAGTTCCTCAAAGTCCAATGGCCGCATCACTCCGAAGATTAAGCCACTTGGGAACGTGAGGACCGCCTGCGTGATGAATACCCCGCACTGTTTCCTTCTACCTCCTAAATCTCGGGACGAGATTTCTTGTAGTGGAGGAGTTTTGTAACGCCCGGATAATCATGCTACAGTAATCCCATGTTAATGATGCCACGTCACCTCTGTCACTGTAGTTAATCTCGGGTTAGTTCAAAACCGATTCAAATTCAAATTTAAAATAAAGTTAAATAATAAAAGTTTTCAAAAATTAAAACAAAAATATTCGGGAGGTACCCTATTTTGCATATGTAATTATGTGGTATTAAACACATTTTTATAAAATGCCTAAGTATTTTAAAATGAATTAAAACAGAAAAGAAAATAAATAAAAAGAAAAACTAAAACTAAAACTAAAAAAAAGGAAAGGAGAAAGCCCCCCCTCAACTGGGCCGACTGGCCCA
>NC_041388.1:23711198-23726861 GCF_002162155.2 Triticum dicoccoides
GAGACCACCGCCCCGCGCCAGGACGCCGCCCGGAGGCCGCGCCGCTACCTCGCCGGCCTGCCTCCAATTCCTCGCCGGCCTGCTTCCTCCTCCGCCACGCCGTCATCTCCGTCTACCCCTTGAAGCACCGCTGCCCTGGACCCTCCTCCCCACCGTGAGCCGCCGCCTTTTCCCTCGTCCTCTTCTCGCGTCGGTCGCGCACTCGCCGTCCCCACGCTCCTCGCAGCCGCGCCTGCCTCTACGTGGCTGCGCCTGCCGCGGCTCCCGCACGCCTGCGCACGCCCAGTGCGTGCCACTTCGGCCATGGCCTCACTCACCGGCACCCGCACGCGCGCCGGCTGCCCTGGCCGCGCCCGCGCCCGTGACCCCGCTCCGGCTTCGCTCACTGCCGCCGGCCCCTGTCCCGCATCGCCATGGTGCTGCCGTCACCAGATATCGCCTACTCTTCTCTCTACTGCTTGCATTAGAGTAGTGTTGCATGTTACTGCTTTCCGTTAATCCTATTCTGCTGCATAGCCTATCATTGCTGCTACAACTGTTGATACCTTACCTGCAATCCTAAATGCTTAGTATAGGATGCTAGTTTATCATCAGTGGCCCTACATCCTTGCCTGTGTGCCATGCTACTACCGGGCCGTGATCACGTCGGGTGTTGATCACGGGTATATACTATACATATTACACATGATATATGTTGTGACTAAAGTCAGGTCGGCTCGTTGAGTACCCGCGGTTGATTCACGAAATGGGGGCTGGAAAGACATACTTTCCCGATGGCCCTCTGTGTGGATCTTTGTGGCGAAGCGACAGGGCAGGTTGAGACCACCTAGGAGAGTGGTGGGCCTGGCCCTCGTCGGCGTTCGCGGTTACTTTAAGATAACACGCTTAATGAGATCTTGGTCTTTGATCTGAGTCTGGCTACTAGCCTATACGCACTAACCAACTACGCGGGAACAATTATGGGCACTCGACGTCGTGGTATCAGCCGAAGCCTTCGTGACGTCAGCGACTGAGTGGCGCGCACAGGATTGGACCGTAAGCCTGCTCTTGTATTAAGGGGGCTAGATCTGCTTCCGGCCGCCCTCGCAACGTGCAGGTGTGCAATGGGCGATGGGCCCAGACCCCTGCGCCATAGGATTTAGACCGGCGTGCTGACCTCTCTATTGTGCCTAGGTAGGGCTACAACGTGTTGATCTTCCAAGGCCGGGCATGGCCCAGAAAAGTGTGTACGGACAAAGGGGATCGAGCGTGTTGGGAAATGTGGTGCACCCCTGCAGGGAAGTTAATCTATTCGAATAGCCGTGATCTTCGGTAACAAGACGACTTGGAGTTGTACCTTGACCTTATGACAACTAGAACCGGTTACTTAATAAAACACACCCTTCCAAGTGCCAGATACAACCCGGTGATCGCTCTCTAACAGGGCGACGAGGAGAGGATCACCGGGCAGGATTATGCTATGCGATGTTACTTGGTGAACTTACCATCTACTCTCTTCTTCTGCTGCAAGATGGAGGTTACCAGAAGCGTAGTCTTGGAAAGGACTCGCTATCCCCTTCTTATTCTGTCATTCTGCAGTTCAGTCTACATATGATCCTTTTCCATTTGATACCAATGCATACATATGTAGTGTAGCTCCTTGCTTGCGAGTACTTTGGATGAGTACTCATGGTTGCTTTGCTCCCCCCTTTCCCCTTTGCTATACCCGATTGCTGTGACCAGACGATGGAGCCCAGGAGCCAGACGCCACTGTCGATGACGACTACTACTACTCGGGAGGTGCCTACTACTATGTCCAGCCCGCTGACGACGTCCAGGAGTAGTTTAGGAGGATCCCAGGCAGGAGGCATGTGCCTCTTTCGATCTGTATCCCAGTTTGTGCTAGCCTTCTTAATGCAAACTTGTTTAACTTATGTCTGCACTCAGATATTGTTTCTTCCGCTGACTCATCTATGATCGAGCTCTTGTATTCGAGCCTTCGAGGCCCATGGCTTGTCATATGATGCTTGTATGACTTATTTTATTTGTAGAGTTGTGTTGTGATATCTTCCCGTGAGTCCCTGATCTTGATCGTACACGTTTGCGTGTATGATTAGTGTACGATTGAATCAGGGGTGTCACAGGTGCCGCGTTATCTGTGATGGTCAGAGCAGCCTATTGTGTGGAGTCAAGAGGATCATCCGCCCCGGGTCGATAACCCGGGTCACCTGGCTTTAGTAGTGGCGCCTCAATTTGGAGGTTATAAGTTTACTAAGGTGCTTATGCATGGAGGTAGCAACATTAACATCCTATATTATGAGACCTTCCGACGCATGGGGCTGACAGATAAGAATCTTAAGCCGTCAAACACTATCTTTCATGGTGTCGTACCAGGTAAATCGGCCTACCCAGTAGGTAAGATTTCGTTGGAAGTGGCCTTTGGAGACGAGCATGACTCCAGGTCTGAGATGTTAACCTTCGAAGTGGTCAAGATCAAAAGCCCTTATCATGCCCTATTTGGGCGGCCGGCTTATGCTAAGTTCATGGCGAGGCCCTGTTATGTATACTTGCAACTTAAAATGCCGGGTTATAAGGGAACCATCACAGTGCGTGGGAGTCACAAGGTGGCCCTGGAATGCGAGGAAGGTGATGCGGCTTATGCTGAATCAGTTTGTGCAACAGAGGAGCTGAAATTTTATAAAGACAATGTTGACCCGACAGACATGACGTCCTTGAAGAAGCCAACCACAGAGCATGATCCTTCGTTAAAGTTTAAATCAGCAGACGATACTAAAATGGTTGATTTCACCCCTGGAGACTCATCTAAATAGTTCAACGTCAGCGCTAATCTGGATTCAAAATAGGAAAGCGCGCTCATCGAGTTCATCCATGAGAACCGGGACATCTTTGCATGGAAGCCTTCTGACATGCCGGGTGTACCGAGGGAACTCGCTGAGCACACTCTTAATATTGATCCAAAGTTTAAAATGGTCAAGCAATTTCTTCACTGGTTTAACGAGGAGAGGCGGAAGGCGATTGGTGAGGAAGTGGCCCGGCTTTTGGCGGCCGGGTTTATGATTGAAGTTTTTCATCCTGAGTGGTTGGCTAATCCCGTGCTGGTACTCAAAAAGAACGGCACTTGGCGAATGTGTGTGGATTACACGGACTTACACAAAGCTTGTCCGGCTGATCCGTTTGCTCTCCCTCGTATTGATCAAATCATTGATGCTACGGCGGGTTGTGAGCATTTGAGTTTTTTGGATGCTTATTCTAGTTATCATCAGATTAAAATGGCAGTTAAGGACCAGGAGAAGAGAACTTTCATTACTCCATTTGGAGCCTTCTGCTATGTGTCTATGCCTTTTGGGCTCAAGAGCGCTCAGGCGACTTATTAGCGGTGTGTACAAAATTGCCTTCACAATCAGATTGGGCGCAATGTTCATGCTTATGTAGATGACATTGTGGTGAAGTCAAGAGAGAAAGAGACATTGGTTGATGATTTGAAAGAGACATTTGACAATCTCCGGGTCTACAAGATGATGCTTAACCCGGCTAAATGTGTCTTTGGTGTGCCGGCATGCAAGCTATTGGGATTTCTGGTTTCTAACAGAGGCATTGAAGCTAACCGTTAGAAGATCAAATCCATTATGTCTTTGGCTAAACCGGCGTGTGTCAATGATGTTCAGCGACTGGCGGGTCGTATTGCGGCTTTGAGTCGGTTCATAAGTCGGCTGGGTGAGAAGGCTATTCCCCTTTATCAGATGATGACAAGGATGGATTATTTTGTTTGGAGTGATGCTGCTGATCGGGCGTTTGAGGATCTGAAGAAACAATTGGCTGAGCCGCCTGTTCTTGCTGCCCCTATTGATAAAGAGCCTTTGTTGTTATATGTGGCTGCTAATAGCTGGGCCGTCGGTGTAGCCATTGTGGTGGAAAGGAAGGAGGCAGGCAAGGAGTATCCGGTTCAACGGCCAGTTTATTATATCAGTGAGGTGCTCATTGATTCTAAACAGAGGTACCCACACTGGCAGAAGCTTGTTTATGGGGTTTTCATGGCAAGCCGGAAACTAAAGCAATATTTTCAAGGTCATCCTATCACTGTGGCGAGTTCTTCTCCTTTAGAAGATATCATTCAAAACAGAGAAGTCGGATAAATAGGCCATTGAGCTCGATCCTCACGGTTTAAAGTATGTGCCACGCATGGCCATCAAGTCCCAAGAACTGGTGGATTTCATCAATGATTGGATAGAGTTGCAGGCGCCTGAGGAAAAGCCAGATAACACATATTGGACTATTCACTTTGATGGATCCAGACAGCCGGAGGGCTCGGGGGCTGGAGTTGTTTTAACCTCCCCACGAGGTGACAAGTTTTCTTATGTTCTCCGATTAATGTTCCCCTATACTAATAATGCAGCGGAGAATGAGGCCTTGCTCCATGGTCTTTGGATGGCTAAGGAGATGAGCTTAAGCCGGGTGAGGTGCTTTGGCGATTCAGATCTGGTGGCTCATCAAGTTTCGGGCACTTGGAATTCCAAGGATCCTCTTATGGAGGCTTATCGTCGGGAGGTTGATGCCATTGCAGGTCATTTCAAGGGTTACCAAGTTGAACATATTGATCGCCGAAAGAACGAGCCGGCTGATACTTTAAGCCAGCTAGGATCTCAGCATAAGCCGGTGCCACTCAATACGTTTTTGGATATTCTACTTAACCCATCTGTGGAAGTGCTTACAGAGGATGACCTTACTGTTCCTGACCCAGAAGCACAATTAGTGGCGGCTCTCCATGCTATTCCTGATTGGACGGTTCCGTATTTGGCTTGCATGACCCGGGGTGAGTTGCCAGAGGATGAGGTCTTGGCCAGGCAGATAACCTGGCGGTCTAAGTCAATGACGATTGTCAATGGAGAGTTGCACCATCGCAGTGTTATAGGAGCGTTTCAACGTCGCGTCTCTCCTGAAGAAGGCTGTGAGATTTTACGAGAAATCCACGAAGGAGATTGTGCTCATCACGCCGGCTCTAAATCTCGTAGCCAAGGCTTCCTTCATGGGTTTTATTGGCTAACAGCTCATGCTGATGCTGAGGATTTGGTAAGCAGATGTGATAGCTATCAGAAATTTGCACGACGAGCTCATGTGTCGGCTTAAGAATTGAGGATGATTCCAATTACTTGGCCGTTTGCAACTTGGGGGCTTGATATGGTTGGGCCTTTCAAAAGGTCCAAGGATAAGAAGACCCATCTCTTGGTGGCAGTTGATAAGTTTACTAAGTGGATTGAAGCTGAGCCGGTTAGTAAATGTGATGCGGCAATGGCAGTTCAATTCATGAAGAAGGTGATCTTCCGTTTTGGCTTTCCACACAACATCATAACAGATAATGGCACAAATCTTTCTAAAGGGGCTATGGAAGAATTTTGTCAACGGGAGCATATCCGGCTTGATGTTTCCTCTGTAGCCCACCCTCAATCCAATGGGCAGGCAGAACAAGTAAATCAGGAGATTCTGTGAGGTATCAAGCCCTGGCTTATGGTTCCTTTACAAAGAACGCCGGGTTGTTGGGTGGAGGAGTTACCATCAGTGTTATGGAGCATCAACACAACCCCCAACAGGTCTATGGGTTACACACTTTTCTTCATGGTTTATGGGGCAGAGGCGGTTCTCCCTAGTGACATCCGTCACGATTCACCCCGGGTGGCGGCTTATGTTGAGGCTGACAATGAAAAGGCGTGTCAAGACACACTTGACTTATTGGATGAGGAGCAAGACCTACGGCATTATCACAGCCACCGGGTTAAAACCAGAACCTTTCAAGAAGGCGACTTAGTGCTCCAGCTCATCTAAGATCAGACAGATATGCACAAGTTTTCACCACCTTGGGAAGGACCTTTTGTGGTCAGCAAGAACTTACATAATGGGTCATACTACCTTATCGACGTTCGAGACAACAAAGACTCATGCACATCAGAGGAGGAGACCCGTCGGCCGTGGAACATTGCTCATCTTCGGCCCTACTATACTTGAGCCTCCGGCTCTCATGATGTACATAGTTATCTGATGTATATATTATAAGCAGTATAATAAAGCCGGCACCCCTGACAATTCAGGGCATCTTTCGCTTAACTTATCCAAAGTTAAGTCTTTATCATCATTTAAGAGGCTTGACGCCCACAACTTCCAAGACGAAAGAGAGTTGGATGCATAGCATAACTCAAACATAGGTCCCTGATGATCACTTGGGGGCTTCCTGCTCATTGAACATACCTGTCAGTACCCTCTTGATCAGGCGCAATGCCAAAACTTATATGATCACTTGGGGGCTTCCTGCTCATCGAGCATAGCTGCCAGTACCCACGTGATCGGCGCAAGGCCAAAAGGTTATATGGTCACTTGGGGGCTTCCTGCTCATCAAGCATAGCTGTCAGTACCCACGTGATCGGCGCAAGGCCAAAAGGTTATATGGTCACTTGGGGGCTTCCTGTTCAAACATAGGTGTATTCACCAAAGAGAACATAGCTATCGGTCCCCTCTTGATCGGCTCAACGCCACATTTGTAAGTATGTCACTTGGGGGCTTCCTGTTCAAACATAGGCGTATTCGACCAAAGAGAACATAGCGTTACTACCCTCTTGACTAGGTGTGTTCAAACATAGGCGTACTCGACCGAAGAGAACAAACTCTGACCAGGTCGTCCTACCTGTAACACCAGCTACTTCAACTCCATCAGGTCATCCTGATTGACCCGCAAAACTCTTAACGATCAGCCTTTACAGCGTATTCGACCAAGATCTGAGCTCGATTAAGGTTCAAACGGCGGCTTGTCATGCTAGAGTATGGTTTACAGAGTCAGATGGATCCAGGCTTCATAAGCCGCCTTCTTGAAACTTGGATAAACCGGCCCATGATACTGTTGCTCCGGCCTCGCGTACTCCTCATAAGTCTTTGAGCAAGACCAGACTTATCTAGGGTTCAAATGTCGATTGGGCACACTGTGACTCAGGATCACGGCAGTACGAACAACCCAGTGGCTCCGGCTAGTTTCATTGAAGATGACACTTTACTTTGACAGTCTACAAAAGCCCTGAATTTCTTTTGATTTCTTATTCATATTTGAGTTTTTCACTGCTTTCTGGTTTTTTATAAGTCGGGCCCAGCTGCCTTGTTTACGGCTCACATTGGAAGTATGCTTTGGGTTTATACAACCCGTCTAGAGGATAGACTCTAAATCGCCAAGGTGTAATGAATACCATGGTTGAAGTTAGAGCTCTAACACCTCTAAATTGCACAAAGCTGATAAGCTGGTAGTTTAAGTATATATATCACATGTATGTTGTTTTCTTAGCAGTTATCATACCGGCCCTGGTTATGGACTATTTGTCCCCAGCGGCTTTCATTGGGTATCATGACCCGCCCGCTGGTAAGCCGCCAGGGCCCTTGTGTTTTTTCTTTGTGTGCGGGATCATAATAATTCACATATGCATAAGTCAAAGATTATCATACAAAGAGTGGTTCTTTAAACCGGTGGATCATCAGTGTTATAGAAAACAGAAAACGTGCATGATGGCACGGTCGATTCAAGTTTTAACTACTCTATTACATAGCTCCATGAGCCAACATAAGGTCAGGTGCTTTATCAAAATTTAAAGTCTTTCAAGTGCCTAGCGGTTCACTCTTCTTGATCTCGCTGACGGGAGGCCTCCGGTTCATCCCTTGCCGATTCTTCCTCCTCTTCCACCGCCTGGAAGTTTGGTTTGGACCAGTCAAAGCCACGCAAGGCGAAGAATTCAACCTCGTCGTCAATCAGATTGGACAGACCAATATCAAGGGCGAAAGTGTGCTTACGAATTGGCGGAATTAAATCCATCACTTTATATGCAGGCGTCTGCATCTTCTGATTATCCTCATCGTAAGCCGGATGATATTTGGAAAGATTGGTCTCTTCAGCGATGACTGTTACATGAGGGCGAATCTCTTTGACACAGGCAGCAAAGTATTGCTGATCGAAAGAGGTTCCATCTTCCTTTAAGCTAGGATACCCACTTGCTACATCCACCGGGTCTTTTTCTTTGAACAACTTTGCATTTTCGTAAGCTTGGGTTCTCCATTCATCTAATTAGCTTATATCAAATAACCTCTTTTCACCAGCGAGTTTTAAATCATAGTTGAGTTCTTTAACTGCCCAATATGCTTTATGTTCTAACTCAAGAGGCAAATGACAAGCTTTTCCATAAACCATTTTATAAGGAGACATACCCATGTGATTTTTATATGTTGTTCTATAAGCCCAAAGTGCATCATCTAATTTCTTAGACCAATTCTTCCTGGACCTATTGACAGTCTTTTGCAAAATTAATTTTATTTCTCTATTGCTAAGTTCAACTTGACCACTAGACTAAGGATGATAGGGTGAGCAATTCTATGGTTGACATCATACTTGGCAAGCATTTTGCGGAAAGCACCATGAATAAAGTGGGAACCACCATCAGTCATTAAATATCTAGGGACTCCAAACCTTGGGGAAATAACTTCCTTGAGCATTTTAATAGAGGTGTTGTGATCAACACTACTAGTTGGAATAGCTTCTACCCATTTAGTAACATAATCAACGGCAACCAAAATATGTGTATACCCATTAGAGGAAGGAAAAGGTCCCATGTAATCAAATCCCCAAACATCAAATGGTTCAACAGCAAGAGAATAGTTCATAGGCATTTCTTGACGCTTACCAATATTACCTATTCTTTGACATTCATCACAAGAAGAGACAAACTTACGGGCATCCTTGAAGACAGTAGGCCAATAAAATCCAGATTGCAATACCTTGTGAGCAGTTCTATCTCTAGAATGATGCCCTCCATAAGCTCCGGAGTGACATTTCCGTAGTATTTGTCCCTATTCATGCTCAGGTACACAACGTCTAATAATACCATCTACTCCTTCTTTCCCAAAAGTAATGTCTTAAGTCATAGAAGAATTTTTTTCTTTTGTTGGTATGTAAAGCTAGGTGGTAGGTATTTAGCAACAATGTAATTAGAATAGTCAGCATACCAAGGAGTACTATTACCAACATTTATTGCAGCTAACTACTCATCAGGAAAACTATCATCAATAGGTAGTGGGTCATCAAGCACATTTTCAAGCCTAGACAAGTTATCAGCTACGGGGTTCTCAGCTCCTTTTCTATCAATGATATGCAAATCAAATTCTTGTAGCAAGAGAACCCAACGAATAAGTCTAGGTTTAGAATCTTTCTTTTCCATCAAATATTTAATAGCAGCATGGTATGTGTGAACAGTTACTTTGGAATCAACAATATAAGGTATAAACTTATCGCAAGCAAACACCACTGCTAAGAATTCCTTTTCAGTAGTAGCATAATTTCTTTGAGCAATGTCTAGAGTTTTACTAGCATAATGAATAACATTCAATTTCTTATCAACTCTTTGCCCTAGAATAGCACCAACATCATAATCACTAGCATCACACATAATTTCAAAAGGCAAATCCAATCAGGTGGTTGAACTATAGGTGCAGTAATTAAAGCTTTCTCGAGCTTTTCAAAGGCTTCAAGACAATCATCATCAAAGACAAAAGGAATATCCTTTTGCAAAAGATTAGTAAGAGGCCTAGAAATTTTAGAAAAGTCTTTGATAAATCTCCTATATAAACCAGCATGACCTAGGAAACTACGAATACCTTTGATGTCCTTGGGACATGGCATTTTCTCAATAGCATCAACCTTAGCTTGGTCCACTTCAATACCTCTTTCAGAAATTTTATGACCCAAGACAATGCCTTCGTTAACCATAAAGTGGCACTTCTCCCAATTCAAAACAAGATTTGTTTGTTCACATCTCTGCAAAACTCGGTCGAGATTGCTTAAACAATCATCAAAAGACTTCCCATAAATAGAGAAATCATCCATGAAAACCTCAACAATCTTTTCACAAAAGTCAGAGAATATATCCATCATGCATCTTTGAAAGGTAGCAGGTGCATTACATAAACCAAAAGGCATACGTCTATAAGCATAAGTTCCAAAAGGACAAGTAAAAGTGGTCTTTTCTTGATCATGTTGAGAAACAGGTATTTGTGAAAAGCCAGAGTAACCATCTAGGAAGCAAAAGTGTGTGTGCTTAGATAATCTTTCAAGCATTTGATCAGTAAAAGGCAAAGGGTAATGATATTTTCTAGTTGCTTTGTTTAACTTTCTAAAATCAATTACCATTCTATAGCCTGTAACAATTCTTTGTGGAATAAGTTCATTCTTATCATTAGGAACAACAGTTATACCTCCTTTCTTAGGAACACAATGAACAAGACGTACCCATCTACTATCAACTATAGGATAGATTATACCTGCTTCCAGAAGTTTTAATATTTCCATTCTTACCACTTCTTTCATCTTCGGATTTAACCGACATTGGTGATCAACAACGGGTTTAGCATCAGGTTCCATATTAATTTTATGCTGACATAGAGTGGGACTAATGCCTTTTAAATCATCAAGAGTATATCCAACAGCAGCCCGGTGCTTCCTTAGAACTTTCAATAATATTTCTTCTTCATGTTCTGAAAGGTTAACACTGATAATAACAGGATATATCCTTTTTTCATCAAGATAAGCATATTTCAAAGTGTTTGGCAATTGTTTTAATTCAAACACAGGATCACCTTTAGGTGGAGGAGGACCTCCAAGAGTTTCAATAGGCAAATTGTGCTTAAGCAGAGGACGTTGTTCAAAGGAAAATATTATCTATTTCATTTCTTTCATGCATATGTAAATCATTTTCATGGTCTAGCAAGTATTGTTCTAAAGGATCAGTAGGTAGCACAATAATAGAAGCAAGACCAATTAATTCATCCTTACTAGGCAATTCTTTTTCATGATGGTTTCTACTGAACCTGGAAAAATTAAACTCATGAGACTCACCACCAAAGCTAACACCTACAGTTTGTTTCTGGAAATCTATCCTAGCATTAACTGTGTTCAAGAAAGGTCTACCAAAGATAATGGGACAGAAGTCATCTTGCGGGGTACCAAGAACAAGAAAATCAGTAGGATATTTTATTTTCCCACACAAGACTTCAACATCTCTAATAACCCCACAAGGTGATATGGTGTCTCTATTAGCAAGTTTAATAGTAACATCTATGTCTTCTAACTCTGTAGGTGCTATGTATTCCCTAATTTCTTGATATAACTTGTAAGGAATAACACTCACACTAGCACCATGTCACAAAGACCATGATAACAGTGATCTCCTATTTTAACTAAAATAACAGGCATGCCAACAACTGGTCTATGCTTATCCCTTTTACTAGGTTTGGCAATTCTAGCAGCATCTGCACAAAAGTAGATAACATGCCCATCCACATCTTCTTCTAAGAGATCTTTAACCATAGCAATATTAGGTTCAACTCTAATTTTTTTCATCTAATTTAGGTGTTCTAACAGAGCTTTTGTTAACCACAGTTGAAACTTTAGCATGTTCCTTTATCCTAACAGGAAAAGGGGTTTCTCAATATAAGCAGTAGGGACAACTGGACCAACATTATAGAGAATAGTTTCTTCTTTGACTGGTACCGGTTCTTTAATTTCTTCTTTAATAGGTGGGTGATATTTAAGCCATTTATCTTTAGGGAGTTCAACATGAGTAGCAAATGATTCACAAAAGGAGGCTACTATCTCAGAGTCAAGTCCATATTTAGTGCTAAACTTTTGAAAAGCATCGGTGTCCATAAAATATTTAACACAATCATACTTATGATTTATACGTGACTCTTTACCTTCATCGAGTTCCCAATCTTCAGAATTACGTTTAATTCTTTCCAGAAGATCCCACCGGAATTCAATAGTTTTCTTCATAAAAGAACCAACACAAGAAGTATCCATCATGGTTTGATCATTACGAGAAAGCCGAGCATAAAAGTTCTGAATAATAATTTCTCTTGAGAGCTCATGATTGGGGCATGAATATAACATTGACTTAAGCCTCCCCCAAGCTAGAGCGATGCTTTCTCCTTCACGAGGCCAAAAATTATATATATAATTCAGATCACGATGAACTAGATGCATAGGATAATTTTTTTGGTGAAACTCCAGTTTAAACGATTCCAATTCCATGATCCAATATCATGGCATAGCCTATACCATGCCAATGCTTTTCCCTTCAAAGATAAAGGGAAAACCTTTTTCATAACTTCATTCCTAGGTAAACCTGCAAGCTTAAACAATCCACAAATTTGTTCTACATGTATCAAGTGCATATCAGGATGTTCGGTTCCATCTCCTGCATAAGGATTAGCTAGCAGTTGTTCTATCATACCCGAAGGAATTTCATATTCGATATTTTCAGTAGGTGCAATAGTTTGAGGGGTAGCTGATAACCCACAAGTATAGGGGATCGCAACAGTTTTTGAGGGTAGAGTATTCAACCCAAATTTATTGATTCGACACAAGGGGAGCCAAAGAATATTCTGAAGTGTTAGCAGTTGAGTTGTCAATTCAACCACACCTGAAAGACTTAATATTTGCAGCAAAGTATTTAGTAGCAAAGTAGTATGGAAGTAAAGGTAACAGTGGCAAAAGTAACAGTAGTAGTTTTTGTAGCAATCGTAATAGTGGCAACGGAAAAGTAACTAAGCAAAGATCAATATGTGAAAATCTCATAGGCAATGGATCAATGATGGGTAATTATGTCAGATGCAATTCCTCATGCAAAAGTTATAACATAGGGTGACACAGAACTAGCTCCAGTTCATCAATGTAATGTAGGCATGTATTCCGAATATAGTCATACATGCTTATGGAAAAGAACTTGCATGACATCTTTTGTCCTGCCCTCCCATGGTAGCGGGGTCCTATTAGAAACTAAGGGATATTAAGGCCACCTTTTAATAGAGTACCGGACCAAAGCATTAAAACTTACTGAATACATGAACTCCTCAAACTACGGTCATCACCGGGAGTGGTCCCGATTATTGTCACTTCGGGGTTACCGGATCATAACACATAGTAGGTGACTATTGACTTGCAAGATAGGATCAAGGACTCACATATATTCATGAAAACATAATAGGTTTAGATCTGAAATCATGCCACTCGGGCCCTAGTGACAAGCATTAAGCATAACAAAGTCATAGCAACATTAATCTTAGAACATAACGGATACTAGGGATCAAACCCTAACAAAACTAACTCGATTACATGGTAAATCTCATCCAACCCATCACCGTCCAGCAAGCCTATGATGGGATTACTCACGCACGGCGGTGAGCATCATGAAATTGGTGATGGAGGATGGTTGATGATGACGATGGCGACAGATTCCCCTCTCCGGAGCCCCGAACGGACTCCAGATCAGCCCTCCCGAGGAAGGTTAGGGCTTGGCGGCGACTACGTATCGTAAAACGCGATGAATCCATCTCTCTAATTTTTTTCTCCCCGAACATGAATATATAGAGTTGGAGTTGACATCGGTGGAGTCTTAGGGGGCCCATGAGGCAGGGGGCGCGCCCCAGGGGGCACCCTGCACCCTCGTGGACAGGGTGTGGGCCCCTGATGCTGATTCTTTCGCCAGTATTTTTTATTAATTCCAAAACGTGTCTCCGTCGATTTTCAGGTCATTCCGAGAACTTTTATTTCTGCACAAAAATAACACCATGGCAATTTTGCTGAAAACAACATCAGTCCGGGTTAGTTCCATTCAAATCATGCAAGTTAGAGTCCAAAACAAGGTCAAAAGTGTTTGGAAAGTAGATACGTTGGAGACGTATCAGTAGCTAATTGTGGTTTCGGACGAGGTGAAGATACCCCAAACAAACCTCTCAAAGGATTGTTTTCCATAGTAACAAGTGACAATAAATTTCAGCACACTATATAAATGTTTCCTTACCGAATTCCACTTACCAAAGGCGCTTCATTCCCCGGCAACGGCGCTAGAAAATAGCCTTGATGACCCAAAAGTATAGGGGGTCAATTGTAGCTCTTTTCAATAAGTAAGAGTGTTGAACCTAACGAGGAGCAGAAGGAAATGACAAGTAGTTTTCAGCAAGGTGATGTCTGCAAGTGCTGAAATCGTAAGTAGCGAGTAGTTTGATAGCAAGAAAATTTGTAACAAGAAAGTAACAATAATAGTGACAAGTATGCAGCAAGGTAGCCCAATCCTTTTGGGGCAAAGGTCAGGCCAAAACGGTCTCTTATAATAAGAAAAGCGTTCTTGAGGGTACACGGGAATTTCATCTAGTCACTTTCATCATGTTGGTTTGATTTGTGTTCGCTACTTTGATAATTTGATACGTGGGTGGACCGGTGCTTAGGTGCCGTTCTTACTTGAACAAACCTCCTACTTATGATTTACCCTCCCACAAGCATCCGCAACTACGAGAAAAGTATTAAGAATAAATTCTAACCATAGCATTAAACTCTAGGATCCAATCGGTCCCTTACGGAATAGTGCATAAACCGGGGTTTAAGTTTCTATCACTCTCGCAACCCGCCATCTATTTAATACTCCACAATGCATTCCCTTAGGCCCAAATATGGTGAAGTGTCATGTAGTCGATGTTCACATGACACCAACAAGGGAATCAAATATCAAACACATATCAAATTCACATGATTACTTGAAACATGATTTATCCCGTGACCTCAAGAACAAAGGCAACTACTCACAAACAATAAACATGCTCATGATCATAGGGGTATTAATATGCATAATGGATCTGAACATATAATCTTCCACCAAATAAACCATATAGTAATCAACTACAAGATGTAATCAACACTACTAGTCACCCCTAGCATCAATCTATAGTTCTGGTAACAAGATTGAATACAAGAGATGAACTAGGGTTTGAGATGAGATAGTGCTAGTGAATATGTTGATGGAGATTGCCCTCCCCAAGATGGGAGAGTTGTTGGTGATGATGATGACAATGATTTCCCCCTCTGGGAGGGAGGTTCCTCCAGCAGAATCGTTCCGCCGAAGGGCAAAAGTGCTCCTGCCCAAGTTCCTATTGGGGAACGCAGTAATTTCAAAATTTTCCTACGCACACGCAAGATCTATGTAGGTGATGCATAGCAACGAGAGGGAAGAGTGTTGTCCACGTACCCTCGTAGACCGTAAGCAGAAGCGTTATGATAACGCGGTTGATGTAGTCATACGTCTTCACGATCCAGCCAATCCTAGTACCCAAAGTACGGCACCTCCGTGATCTGCACACGTTCAGCTCGGTGACGTCCCACGAACTCTCAATCCAGCTGAGTGTCGAGGGAGAGCTTCGTCAGCACGACGACATGATGACGGTGATGATGAAGCTATCGGTGCAGGGCTTCGCCTAAGCACTACGACGATATGACCGAGGTGGGTTACGGTGGAGGGGGCACCGCACACGGCTAAGAGATCAATGATCAACTTGTATGTCTATGGGGTGACCCCCTGCCCCCATATATAAAGGAGCAAGGGGGAGGCCGGCCGGCCCTTGGGGCGCGCCAGGAGAGGAGGAGTCCTCCTCCTAGTAGGAGTAGGACTCCCCTTTTCCTAGTCCTACTAGGAGGGGGAAAGGAAGGAGGAGAGAGAGAAGGAAAGGGGCACGCCGCCCCCCTTCCCTAGTCCAATTCGGACCAGAGGGGGAGGGGGCGTGCATCCTGCCCTGGGTGGCCCTCTCTCTCTCCACTAAGGCCCA
>NC_041388.1:23727568-23743837 GCF_002162155.2 Triticum dicoccoides
CCGAAATCACCCGGAACACTTTCGGTGTCCGAATATAGCCGTCCAATATATCAATCTTTATGTCTCGACCATTTCGAGACTCCTCGTCATGTCTGTGATCATATCCGGGACTCCGAACTACCTTCGGTACATCAAAACACATAAACTCATAATATCGATCATTACCGAACGTTAAGCGTACGGACCCTACGGGTTCGAGAGCTATGTAGACATGACCGAGACTCATCTCCTGTCAATAACCAATAGCGGAACTTGGATGCTCATATTGGTTCCTACATATTCTATGAAGATCTTCATCGGTCAAAACGCACAACAATATACGTTGTTCCCTTTGTCATCGGTATGTTACTTGCCCGAGATTTGATCGTCGGTATCTCAATACCTAGTTCAATCTCATTACCGGCAAGTCTCTTTACTCGTTCCGTAATGCATCATCCCTCAACTAACTCATTAATCACATTGCTTGCAAGGCTTATAGTGATGTGCATTACCGAGAGGGCCCTGAGATACCTCGCCGATACACGGACTGACAAATCCTAATCTCGATCTATGCCGACTCAACAAACACCACCGAAGACACCTATAGAGCATCTTTATAGTCACCCAGTTACGTTGTGACGTTTGATAGCACACTAAGTGTTCCTCCGGTATTCGGGAGTT
The DNA here is from genome assembly GCF_002162155.2 of Triticum dicoccoides. NCBI lineage: Eukaryota > Viridiplantae > Streptophyta > Magnoliopsida > Poales > Poaceae > Triticum > Triticum dicoccoides. Next base: position 23,728,229 of record NC_041388.1, read on the forward strand.
GCATGATCTCATAGTCATAGGAACGTGTATAAGTTATGGAGAAAGCAATAGTAGTAAACTAAACGATCATCGTGCTAAGCTAACGGATGGGTCAAGTCAATCACATCATTCTCTAATGATGTGATCCCGTTAATCAAATGACAACTCATGTCTATGTTTAGGAAACATAACCATCATTGATTCAACGAGCTAGTCAAGTAGAGGCATACTAGTGACACTCTGTTTGTCTATGTATTCACACATGTACTAAGTTTCTGGTTAAGACAATTGTAGCATGAATAATAAACATTTATCATGATATAAGGAAATATAAATAACAACTTTATTATTGCCTCTAGGTCATATTTCCTTCAGTTCCGCCTCGAGATGGCGGCGCTTCGTCCCGGAAAGCCCCCCCTTATTTTTTCTAGGTCAAAATGACTTATATACCAAAAGATGGGCACCGGAGGTGGGCCGAGGAGGCCACAACCCACCAGGGTGCGCTAGGGTGGCCTGGCGCGCCCAGGTGGGTTGTGCCCACCTGGTGGCCCCCCTCTGGTGCTTATTGGCTCCAATATTCCTCAAATAATCCATAAAAATTCTCCGTAAAGTTTCAGCTCATTTGGAGTTGTGCAGAATAGGTGACTTGACGTAGCTTTTCCAGGTCCAGATCCAGCTGCAAGAATTCCCCCTCTTGGCGTGTTCCTTGTAAATTATGAGAGTAAAGGTGTTAGAATTACTCCAAAAAGTATTATTATGGATAAAAACATTATAAATAACAGCTAGGAAACATGATGCAAATGGATGTATCAGTCGCCACCCCCTTTTCCATGCTTACTTCTACTCACTACCGACAGCCATCGCGCACTATGCCTGTGGGTGTCGCACTCTGCCGGCGGAGTCCAAGGCTTCATAGTGGAAGGGTCGCTCGGAGCTGCTACCTCTGTTCCCGGCGCCGTCGCTAGTGATGTCTGGAGCGGAGAACTCCTTGGAGCACCCCATCCTTGTGAGCTTGCAGAGGCACTGACGGGCGAGGATAATCTGGAGCAACCCTAAGGTGAAGAAGGGCAGAAGCCGGTTCCGCTGCCGTCTGCTCTGGCTATGTTGGATGGCATGCCTGAGCAGGCGGACAAGCAGCCAGCCGCCACCGCCAGGAAGGAGACTCTGACTCTGGTGTTGTCGCGGCATAGCCCCGGCTTCTCAACCTGATGGATGGACCCAGTGGGGACTGCATCGAGCGTGTTGCCAAGCGCAAGGCGCGGATGGCTATCTCTTCCTCGTCCGGTTCATCCTTTGGCTGCTCGTCGGGGCGCTCCACCTCCTCCAAGCGCTCTAAGAAGATGCACGATGTCCGCGCTGATCCAGCTTCCGCTCAAAGAAACGCCGAGGCCGCTGGGGAAGAACAAGCTCAAAGCGCTTGCTGGCTGCTGTGATACGAAAGGCATTCTAAGGGAGGCCGAAACCCCTTCTTCGGCTCATACTTCCCACCTCTTTGGAGTACTCCTTGGATCTCAATGAGTAGGCTTTGCAGGACCGGGTCTGCATTAGGTGGCCTTATGCCTCTTAGTCAGTAGCTGTTGCATTGCTGTAGTCGCTTCCGGCCTATCGAGAACTGTCGCGACCTTCTTCTGTTGTTGTTGTTCTGGTCCTCTTTTAGGGTTCACAATCCTTCTAGTTGCAAGTGTGCTTGTGTTGTCTGGATCATCGTAGTTGGTCGTTTGTGTCCTGTTGTGAGCTCCTGTTATCTTATTGATTCATGGTATGTTTCCTCTCTGCTTTCCATTGCATCTTCTGGCCTTCTGGCCTTCTTGGAGGCTGCTCTGCTCTTATGATTATAGCCAACTGGAATGTCCATGGCTTGGGTGATCATAACAAGCACTGCCTTGTCCTGGATGCTATTAACTCCTGCAAACCCAACATAATCTGCTTGCAGGAAACCAAGATCAATGCTGTCGACACGTTTGTTATCAGGAAGTTCCTGCCAGCATCTTTGCACAGCTTCTGCTTTTAACCAGCGCAGGGCACTTGTGGTGGCATTCTTGTGGCTTGGGACTCGACAGTTAATGGGACAGTTCTGGCACATGACAACTTTTCTGTAATAGTGGCTTTCTCGTCAGCTTCTCATAACGCTGCTTTCTCTTTGATAATGGTCTATGCCCCATGTGATGGAAATCTAAGGCCAAGTTTCTTCAGCTCGATTGACAACATATCTGATTTGGTTACCGATGCTTGGATGGTGGTGGGGGACTTTAATATGTACCGCTATGCTTTTGAGAAGAACAATGATCATATCAACTCGACTTTAATGGAAGACTTTAATGACTGGATTAATAGTCATGGGCTGATCGATGTTGACATTGCTAACATGCACTTCACCTAGTCTAATAAGTGCAGGGACCCGACGTTGGTTAAGCTGGACCGTGTGCTTATTAATGTTGACTGGAATTTGGCGTTCTTGGACACTTTAGCTACCTCTATCTCATCAGTCACTTCAGACCGTGTGCCTATATGTATCACTTTTGGAGCCACTATACCTCGTACCAAGTTTTTCTATTTTGAGAATAATTGGTTGCATATTCCTGAGGTTGACCAGCTTGTGCTGGACTCTTGGCAAGCCGGACACCGTCAGATTTCATCAACAACATCTAGACTGAATTTCAAGTTCAGACGGCTTCGTGCAAAAGTTAGAGAATGGGTTAAGAGTAAGGGAAACTTACAACTTCTTATCGCCAACAACAAACTGCTTATTGACCTTTTGAATGCAATAGAAGAGAGACGAAAGTTCATAGATCTGGAGTTTGTACTCCGTTTACATGCCACTTCAAAGCTCGAGACACTGATTAGATGGCAGGTTGCATTCTGGCAAAGGAGAGCAAAGCTCAACTAGTGTACTTTTGGGTATGAGAATTCATGGGTTTTCCACCTTGCCGCTAGCTGCCATGCTAGAAATAATAAGATTCATGTGCTGGTCCAGAATGAAGTGAAGCATTTCAATATTTTCTGATAAGTTGAATATCGCCACAGAGTTTTTTCAGAGCATCTTCGATAGCCGCCCGAACAACCCGTTGGCGGTTAACCTTGCTACAATCTATTCTTAGGTCGATGGGTGGATCTCTCCACTCTTGATCAGCCCTTCAGTTGGGAGGAGATCCTTCGTGCTATCAAGCTTTCTACGAACAACAGAAGTCCCAGCCTGGATGGCTTCACTAATGAGTTCTATAAGAAACACGTTTCTGTTCTCAAAAATGACATTTTGGCCTTCTTTGATGACTTCTTCCAGGGGAAAGCAGGTCTGTATGGCATCAATTGGGCATATATCACCTTACTTCCTAAGGTCGAGTCACCATTGGAGATCACTATACATGCCCATCTCTCTGGTGCATAGCGTCATCAAGCTGCTCACCAAGTTACTTGCCATGAGGTTACAACAGTTCATATCTGTGTTGGTTCACTACACGCAGTTTGGTTTCATCAGAGGAAGGCCCATAGTGGAAAACTTTGCTTTAGCCTCTGAGCTAGTCCAATGCACGTAGAAGACGAAGATCCCCATGATCGTGCTTAAGCTTGACTTCAAGAAAGCTTTCGACGGCGTAAATTGGACCTGCCTTACCAACCTTTTGCAGTAGAGAGGTTTTAGTAATCGCTGAATCTCTTGGGTCTCCTCTATTCTTCACCCTGGGCGGGCCAACGTGATGATGAATGGCTTCCTTGGGAATGTTATTCTCTTCAGCTGTGGTGTTTGGCAGGGCGACCCGCTATCCCCATACCTCTTCATGGTTGCAGATATACTTCAATGACTGTGTGTCGCTGCAGTGGCTGATGGGGTTCTGGAGAGTCCTATAAGTGGCCTGGATTTCTTACCAGTGTTACAATACGCAGATGACACTTGGATTCTTCTGAAAGGGGAGGTCTCGCAAGCTGCACGGATCAAGGATATCTTGCAAGCCTTCTCAGACTTTTCTAGATTACAAATTAATTATCACAAGAGTACTTTTGTGCCCATCCATATGAATGAAGACGATGCAAAGGAGGCAGCGAATATTCTGGGGTGCCCTATCAGTTCACTACCGTGCAATTAACTTGGCTTACCCCCATCTTTCCACAAGATCTCCAACTCTGTTCTGATGCCACTGATTCAGAAGATCCACCGGCGCTTAGCGGGTTACCTGGCCACTTACCTTTCTTGAGGAGGGCGCCTCACTATGATTGATGTTGTTCTTTCATCCATTCCAAATTACTACATGGCATGTGTCAAGTGGAACAAGACTAGCCTGGCCAAAGTAGACAAGCTTAGGCGAAACTTCCTTTGGCAGAAGTAAGCTAACAAACAGCGGGTTGATTGCTTGGTAGCTTGGGAACAGGTTGTGTCCCACAAACAGTGTGGTGGTCTCGGGATTAGAGGTTTGGAAGAACACAATGACGCCATGCTATGCAAGTTCACAAGCAGAATTCTGCAAGGATCATCAGTCCCCTGCTATCAATGGTTCCAACGAAGATATCTGAACAAAAGATTACCTGATAAGCTGAGGGCAATGGACACACCCATCTGGAGAGCCTTGGCAAAATATATCCCTATGGTGCAGCAAACATCTCTGCCATATTGGAGATGGGAAACTAATTGCTTTCTGGCAGGACAAATGGTGCTACAATGGTCGCTTCGCTCAGCTCTTCCCCACCCTATTTTCCTTTGTTAAAGATAAACAATGCTCGGTTGCCTGGCAGTACCCCGGCCGTTGGACCTTGGAGTTTCACCCTAACCTCTCAAGGACTGCTGCATGATACGTCTCCAACGTATCTATAATTTTTGATTGCTCCATGCTATATTATCTATTGTTTTGGATGTTTATGGGCTTTATTATATAATTTTATATTATTTTTGGGACTAACCTATTAACCCAGAGCCCAGTGCCAGTTTTTGTTTTTTTCATTGTTTTAGAGTATCGCAGAAAAGGAAAATCAAACGGAGTCCAATTGACCTGAAACTTCACGGAACTTATTTTTGGAAGGAAAGCAACACAGGAGATTTGGAGTCCACGTAAGGGAAGCAATGAGGAAGCCATGAGGCAGGGGGCGTGCCCACCCCCTGGGCGCGCCCTCCACCCTCGTGGGCCCCTCGTGGCTCCCCTGACGTACTTCTTCCGCCTATATAACTCCATATACCCTAAAACGATTGGGGAGCACAATAGATCGGGAGTTCCGCCGCCAGAAGCCTCCGTAGCCACCGAAAGCCAATCTAGACCCGTTCCGGCACCCTGCCGGAGGGGGAATCCTTCTCCGGTGGCCATCTTCATTATCCTGTTGCTCTCCATGATGAGGAGGGAGTAGTTCTCCCTCGGGGCTGAGGGTATGTACCAGTAGCTATGTGTTTGATCTCTCTCTCTCTCTCTCTCTCTCTCTCTCTCTCTCTCTCTCGTGTTCTTGAGGTGATACGATCTTGATGTATTGCGAGCTTTGCTATTATAGTTGGATTTTATGATGTTTTCTCCCCCTCTACTCTCTTGTAATGGATTGAGTTCCCCCTTTGAAGTTATCTTATCAGATTGAGTCTTTAAAGATTTGAGAACACTTGATGTATGTCTTGCCGTGCGTATCTGTGGTGACAATGGGATATCACATGATTCACTTGATGTATGTTTTGGTGATCAACTTGCGGTTTCCGCCCATGAACCTATGCATAGGGGTTGGCACACATTTTTGTCGTGATTCTCCGGTAGAAACTTTGGGGCACTCTTTGAGGTTCTATGTGTTGGTTGAATAGATGAATCTGAGATTGTGTGATGCATATCGTATAATCATACCCACGGATACTTGAGGTGACATTGGAGTATCTAGGTGACATTAGGGTTTTGGTTGATTTGTGTCTTAAGGTGTTATTCTAGTACGAACTCTAGGGCTGTTTGTGACACTTATAGAAATAGCCCAATGGATTAATTGGAAAGAATAACTTTGAGGTGGTTTCGTACCCTACCATAATCTCTTCGTTTGTTCTCCGCTATTAGTGACTTTGGAGTGACTCTTTGTTGCATGTTGAGGGATAGTTATGTGATCCAATTATGTTATTATTGTTGAGAGGACTTGCACTAGTGAAAGTATGAACCCTAGGCCTTATTTCAACACATTGCAATACCGTTTACGTTCACTTTTATCACTTGTTACCTTGCTGTTTTTATATTTTCAAATTACAAAAACCATTATCTACTATCCATACTGGACTTGTATCACCATCTCTTCGCCGAACTAGTGCACCTATACAATTTACCATTGTATTGGGTGTGTTGGGGACACAAGAGACTCTTTGTTATTTGGTTGCAGGGTTGTTTGAGAGAGACCATCTTCATTCTACGCCTCCTACGGATTGATAAACCTTAGGTCATCCACTTGAGGGAAATTTGCTACTGTCCTACAAACCTCTGCACTTGGAGGCCCAACAATGTCTACAAGAAGAAGGTTGTGTAGTAGACATCACTGCACGGGAGCTAGATGCTTTGAGTGAGCCGCTTGCTTCTACCCACACGCCTTCTGCAGGCCTATCTGACTCTCGAGTTCACATTTTTTCTGACACAGCCCACTGCGGTTAGAGATTTCTACAACCTGCTCACTTTCAGAGGGGTTGTGTGGGAACCGGCGGACATGGTTTGGAACAAGACGATTCCCAAGAGATGGCGAGTTTTCTTTCGGAGCATGACCATTTTGGCATGGTTTGGAACAAGACGATTCCTAAGAGATTGCGAGTTTTCTTTTGGCTTGCTCACAAAGGGCGCTTCAACATCAAAACGTTCATCCTCCGAAAGCAGTGGAAGAATGTTGAGCATCCTTTCTGTGATCTTTGCCCCACGGAAGAAACTATAAATCACATTACTCTACGGTGTGCACCCACTCATTCTTTATGGCAGAAGCTAGAGATACCTCAGCAAGCAATAGCATCACATTCCTTAAAGGATTTTGTGCTCAAAATGAAGGCGGTATGTCATCACTAGGTCATGCTGATCGCTGCATGTGTTGCTCAGCTCCGGAAGGTGCGCAACGCTAGAATTTTTGACAAAGTAACAGTGCTGCATGCTAATTCCTGGGCTGCTATAGCAGAGATGCTCGACTTTGGTGCACTAGAACGAACGACAGTTCTTTGCAAGTTTTTCTTCTGTGTAAAGCAGATTCTCTATCAGCTACTTCTTAGGCTGGTTCATCTTTTTCTTCTGTTGTACTGTTTTTTGATGCAGTGATCTCACTAGCATCCTCTTGTACTCAAACAATCCTCAGACCTTCTGGTCTGACTTTGGAATATATAAGGTAGACTGCGGCCTGCCTTTTTATCCAAAAAAAATATGATGAGAAGCAACCAACCATAAGTTCATATAACAAAATAATGCGTAATATTCAAACAGATCAAGAGACACAAAGGTTGAGCACCTATCAGGTACATACATCATATTTTTTCTGAGGGGTGGTACATACATAATATTTTGAGATTTGTTTAGATGAAAATATTTATTGGTACAAGTGATCACATATTTGTTGGTAAAATGAACATTTGTTCATACAAGTGATCAAATATATTGTTATAAGTATCAAATATACAAGTGATCAAAATTATACACAAATAAATGTGCCTTTATTGATACAAGTGATCAAATATATATCAACTAAAGTAAACGCCATGAAAAAAGAATTTCTTGGTTAAATGAACATTTGTCATTGAGGTGGTCATTTCAAAGTTGAGGTGATGAGTACTGATGCATGCTGCTAATAGACAACCAAAACAAAGCAAATAAGTCAGTCATCTTGATCTTATGCACCACTGGTGAACTGAAATTTCACATATCATAAAGTACAGGCTGAAATCCATGGGAAGTACATATTATGTGGTCCATCAAAACTGTAATGGCGGTTGCCTAATTCACATATATTTAATTTGTGGAAGTAAGAGGTTGCGAAGGGGCTAATAACATGTTCTTAGATGCATCGATCAATATCTTGTTCATTTTTGGTGACACTGTTGTAAATCTACTTCCCACAGTCAAAGTTAGAATGTCGGCCATGCACTTAGTTATTTGTAATACTACCAACAAAATTTATATATGCACTGGAATATCCAGAAGAATGGCTGCGCTTTATAAAGTTTGAAAGGTAGGAGGACTTCATTCGATATATTTTATTCTATTATATTTTAATGCATATATTTCAAAACCTTAAAATTAATTAACAAAGTTCAAAAACATAAATTCATTATATGTTAACCTAATACAAAAAATGTGAGCACAATTTTAATAAAACTCTCAAAAAGATGTTCATGCCAACAAAATTGTTTCCGTGTTTAATTGTTTTTTATAAATGTGTATACAATGTAAAACAATTGTTTGTGTAATGTAAAAAAATGTTTCATACCATTAAAAATGTACGTGACAATTAAGGAAAATGTTCCTACATTCAAGAAAAATGGGAGACATTTTTAAATGCTATATACAATGTATAAAATGTTTGCGTAGGTTATAAAAAATAGACATGACATTTTAAAGAAATATCACATGTTTTAATAAATTGTCCATGATATTTTTAAAAATGTTTAAACCGGGCAAAAATAGTTGTATAGTTTACAAAATGTTTATTGCCATTAAAAATGTGCAACATGTATTTGGCAAAATGTTACCGTGTATTAGAAAAAGTGTTCAAAACATGTATTGAAAAATATACATTATGTAGTTGAAGAATGTTCAATATGTATCGTAAAATGTTTCGTATATGCTCTTAAAATGTACATTGTGTACTGCAAAGAAGTAGACATGTACTTGGACAAAAAAACTGATAAAACCCGACAAAGAAACTAAAAAAAGCAAAAAAGCAAAGAAAACCAAGAAAAAGTAAAAGAAAATCAATGTGAAATAAAGAAAATAAAACCAAAAAACGATGAGAAAGCAAAGAAAACAAAACAAAAAATAAAATAAAAATCCATGAAAAATTAAAAGCCAAAGGAAAAAGAAGTACAAAACTGGAGCAAAGCAAACCTACAGAGCGCGAATAAACTGCGCTACTAGGCCAGCCTGCTAAACGTCGGCTATAGGCGATTCCTATTAGGAATCGGTACAGGCGACATATAGTGCTATAGCTATCAAAACCACTAATTAATGGGTATTCTTTGCAAAGGTTATTTCCACCTTTGTTGATTGCAACATGTCTTGTCGCAACTTGCGAGTTTTTTCTTTCGTAGATTCGTTTATTTAAAACATTTTATCTCTTAAACCGTGCGTTCAAATCTCGAACTGTTTTCACCGTTGGATTCCTTGCGTCGAGATCTGTAAAACTAGATCCTATATTGATATGTTTCGACAATCTTTTTTTCTTACAAAAAAACTAGATGAAAAAACGAAACTGGGACCATGTTTTTTTTTCTTTCCAATGAGGCATAATTGTGCATCTTGCGAAAGCAAATTTGTACCTCTAAGAAAAGAAAATCCGTACCTCTCGTGAAAACAAATACACGTTTTCCCCTTTTTCCAGAGGTGCAGCTGTGCCTCTCACGGAAGAAAATTGTGACTCTATGCGAAGTAAATTTTTGCCTCTCGCGAAAAGAAAAATAAATAAAAATGCGTCTTTTTTACCTTTTCAAGAGGCATGATTGTTCCTCTCGCGGAAGCAAATCCAGGCCTTCACGAAGAGTATATCTGTGCCTCTTTTGCGGAAGTAAAAAAACACATTTCTTTTCCTTTTTCGAGAGGTATGGTCGTGCCTCTCGCGGAAGCAAATCATGTATTTTTTTCCTTTTCGAGATGCACGACTGTGCCTCTCGTGAAAGTAAGTCTATGCGTCCATGAGAAGTAAAATTATGCCTCTCGCGAAAGGAAAAGATATGTTTTTTTATCCTTCCCGAGAGACATGCCTGAGCCCCTCGCAGAAGCAAATCCGTACTTTCAGGGGAAGTAAATCTGTGCTTCTTGCAAAAGAAAAGAAAAGGAAAACATGTCTTTTTCTTTTCTGAGGGGCATGACTGTGCCTCTCGTCGAAGCATATATGTGCCTCCAAGAGAAGTAAATCTGTGCCTCTCGCAAAAAAAAACACATTTTTTCCAAAAATAATTTTTGTTTCAACTTTTTTGTTCAAAATCTAGGAACAATCAGGGAAAACCCGGAAAACCCAAAATTTTTGGTATAAAAGCTGAAAATGCGTACAGAAAAAACCCAGAGGGAGCGTCCACAACACGTGGCGGCGAGTAAAAGTGTGTCAAGTGGCGCCTCCTAGCCCACGAAAAGTGACACTTACTGGTCCTCCAAAAAGAGCACTCTTTGATTAGTTGCTCTCTACAACTATATATCGCTTACTGCGATTCGTATTATGGCGTCGGCAGGTATGGGCTGGCCCATTCAGAGTGAATGCTTGCTCGGCCACTTGCCTAGGTTGCTGGGTTCGTTCGCTCGCTCGGACGTTGTTCTGTATTAGTTTTTTCTTACTATTTACTGTACATTGGCTGGGCTCGTTCATTTTTTTATTTATTTTTATTTATTTTGTCTATTCCTTTTACATTTTTCATTGTTTTATCTTTCTATTCTTTTTCTACATGTTTTCTTTATGTTTCTCATAAGCTTGCTTTTTTCTTTGGTTTTTTTGCTTTTTTTTTTCTTCAGTTCTCTTTGGGTTTGTAATATATATGTTTCGATTCCTTCTTTTTTCATACAAATTGTACATTTTGTTATACACAAGAAACATTTTTATGCATGTTTAACATATTTTAAATACATGATTAACATTATTTTTGAAGATATGTTTTGATTTCTATATTTTTATACATATTTTATATATTTCTGTATACATGAAAAAATATATATGTTAAGCATGTTTTAAGATATATGTTTTCATGTCTACTCTTTTCCATATAGATTGGACATTTTTCGTATATACCTAAAACATTTTTTTGCACATAAATTCTTTTTCAATACATGGTTAACATTGTTTTGAACACATGTTTTTGAATACATGTTATGCTTTTTTGAAATAAAATTTAAAACACTCACTCGAAGCATATCCACATTTGATTAGACTGCGCTAACAATTTTTTTACACTGTGTTAACATTTTTAAAATACAGTATTAACCTCTTTCGATTATATGTTTTGATGTCTATTTTTATAGATGTTGTTCTTTTTTTTGTGTATGTCATGAACACTTTTTCATAAATTTTTAGCAATTTTAAAATATAATTTTACTAATTTTTTTCAAAGACCATGACTTTTTTCAAATACATGTTTTGATGTCTACTTTTTTCATACACATTGTACTTTTTGCATACATTGAAACATTTATTTATATACGTTTATAATTTTTCAAATATATGGTTAAGTACTTATTTAGGAGTATGTGTATTCTAGATATATTTTTTAGAATATAAGAAAAAGTAAATAAATGAAAATAAAAAACAAAAGTGAGTGAACTTATATACAATAGTAACGAAGCGAACGAACTTAAAACGAGATGAACAAACAACGCTACTGGGCTGGCCCATTACAATGTCTCTTCAGGCGAGAGGTCTGTCTCGTATGAGAATCGTGCGTCTGGGCGCTGGGCTGGCCGGGCCGCATCGGGCGCTCATCTTACCTGGCGTGCCACGAGAAGCCCAGCTGGAGCCCAAGAGCGAGCCGAGACCGACTACGGCTGGCCTCCGCCGCCCCTATAAGACGGAAGACGCGGCGTCGTCTCCTCCCCAATCTGAATCGCCTCGAGTCGGAAGCTAGAGTTCCAAAGGGGCCTTCTTTCTCGGCCGGTTCGTCGTCGGAGGTGGTAGTGGTGGCGGCGGCGACCAAGCCAACGCGTCGTCGTGGTGGACAGAAGGGGTCTCCGAAGGACGGTTCGCAGGAGAAGGAGGCAGTGATCATGCCAGGGCGTCATGGTCGACAGAAGGGGCTTCCTAAGGCCGGCTCGCAGGGTGGCCATGGCAAGTGCAAGGGAGGCCCTCTTCCTCCGGCGAAGAACATGATGAGTGAAGAGGAGGTGATGTCCATCCTGTCCTGGGAAAAGCCTGCCCGCTTCGACCGAAAGAAGAGCAAGTACGCCGGTTTCTTCAACAAGTTGAGGGATGAAAACTTCAAGTACCAGCAGGAGATCAAGGATGAGTTTGAGGAGAAGGGCTACGTCGAGATCCCCGACAACTTCCGGGAAGACACCAACAGAATGATGCGTGAGGCTCACAGGAAGGCGTACCTGGAGGTTTTTGGCACCGAACCGCCAGCTAAATTCGAGTAGATCGGAGGAGCACTGTTATTTCACCGTCTATCTATCCTAGTAGTATTGAGTGGAGCACTGTAGTTTGCAGTATTTGTATTAATATCTATCCTAAAATTTCTAACTATCTTATCTGCCTCTCATGCACTCATATGTTGGAGCAATCTCTCTATGCCAGTAATCCCTCCGTTCCTAAATATAAGTCTTTTTGCAGAAATTTTAATATGAACTACATATCGTTGTATATATATAATATGTATTCCCCTGTGCCAAGACATGCTGCTTGCTTCATGTGCAATATGATACTTCCTCTGTCACATAATGTAATGTCTTGCATCATGAGATGTAGGGAGTATGTTTGATTTCAGTATGACATAGATCTCGGTATGACATAGTTCAGCATTGGTTCGTGTAGTGAGACAATGAAGTTCCAACTTTTGCTCACATAATTTTCTGTGCAACTTTCACCGCCAGTATTTGCCTTTCTCGATTTGCATCTCCATTGTTGTTCTTTTGGATCCCGCTGTACCTCTTCGTCTCCATTGTTTTTCTTTTGCATCTACAAGCAACTATGTCTATCATCTATTGTTTTTTCCTATGCTTATTATTCCTAACAATGAAATTATGTTGCAGCCAGCCCAAATTATTAGGCGTGCGTGGGACAGGTATAAACCGAGTCCGAAAATATAAAGACTAACAAAGGAAAACCAGGGGTATGTGAGGTACCGATCATGGGAAAGGCTTGACGAAACCAAACGGAAAGGGAACTTTAACTTTTTTTAGGTATAGAGAAGCCTTCCTTCTTGTAAATCTCAACCATCAATCTTAATGGTTTACATAAAATTAACGGATATAAATGGGTGACGGAAGAAGAACTAAGAATTCTTTCTCCTTTTATCTTTATCTCTTTATTTTTATCTTTATCTTTACCTCTTTACCTAATAATCTCTACCTAATAATAAAGCAAATCGAGTTTTGGCTGTCCGTCACGCACTTCTGCAGAAAACCCCCTGCATTTTTCTTGAATTAACCCGCAGTACACACTTAAGTCATAACCGAACCGTTATTTTACATTTTTACGGAAACCCCCCTGACGTATTAGATAATTCACCCGCCGATCATATATAAGTCAAACAAATGTTTTTCTAAATTATCCATATCTTTTAAACCGTAACTCCGATTTTAACATGTTATATATGAAAATTGATTAGAAAAATGTGTAGAATCTGAATATGATGTTATTTTGTTTGTTAAATATTTATTAAACATTACTTTGGAAGATATTTGAGTCAAACAAATATTTTTCTTAATTATCCATATCTATTAAACCGTAACTCCGATTTTAACATTTTATATATGAAATTTGAAGAGAAAAATATGTAAAATTTGAATATGATGTTATTTTTACCTATTAAATATTTTAAAATATTATTTTAAAAGCAAACTTGTAACCTATAGGGCACGTCCGTTTTTCTTTCGTACCGCGACGATCCGGATTGCAAATAAACAACCACTAAAATCATAAAGATACGAAAGAAAACATCGATAACCACACATGAGCACCTCTATGAAAAAACTGGCATGGGAAAAACAACATTCAAACACACTTTGGTTTGTGTGAACACTGAGGCCACTGAGGATGAGGAGGATAAGCGGCAACATAAAAATGATGCCTCGCTAAAATAAAGGGCATGAACGTATTATGGTTATTGGGTTAAGAGTGTGTGTTATTTTTTTCTCCCGTTGCAACGCACGAGCTCTTTTGCTAGTAATATTAAAGGACGGAGGCTTTCATAGTTCTTCATACGTCATCCTTTTATATCCGTTGATTTTATAGTTAATCATAATGATTGACGGATGAGATTTAATAGAAGGCATGTCTGACTTTCTTCTGGCCTCTAACTGATTTTGATGCCCGTGTAGGTGTTTATCCGTGTTAGGCTTTTAGCCGTTGCCGAGTAGGATTAGTATTGGCTAGCTACCTAATATATAACTATGTACCCCAGCCTGTAACTAGGAAGACCGTGTGTAGCAATACAGATCAACATCAGGCTCGGTACGAGCCATTGGCAATTAAGCAAGCCAACTTTCGTGTGCGTGCGTGTTGTGTTCCGGCCGGCTGGCCGCTGTGCACGTACGGGTCTTTGGTATTGGGTTCACGGCAGCTTTGTGTAGATCAATTAGGTGAGGATGATCAGGAGGCTAGCTTTGCACTGAGTAGATTGATCAGGAGACAGTTTGCGTGTTCGAGTTGTTCGTCGTGTTCGTCACCGGTCGTATCGCCGTCGCCTGAAGTACTCGACATCGAGAGTGGGCCAACAATGAGCACCGAATTGCAAGGTTAGATGCGGATCTAGAGTGAACCGTATTCGCCAATGTGTGTGTGGCCGGAGTCGACGGAGGATCAGCCATGGCTGGCAGGAGCAAGCAACATGTTGTGTCGGCGAAGGAAGGCACCAAGCGGGACCAACAGGCGGGAACTCGATCGGGGGCGCCCCGTGTTTCACGCTGTGGCAGTGAACTCTCGTACAGCCGAGCGTGCGCACCGCACCATCTTCCTTGCACCGATTATCGTGCTGCTGGCGTGCTCCGTTGGTGGAGAGGCTGGTCTGTCACCTTCTCGCTGGATGTGGCCTCAGTCGCCCCACTCCAATGGACCATGCAATGGACAACACCATGCATCGGAGGTTGTGCTGGGAGCCGATGAGGCAACCTCCTGACTGTAATTTCCTCATAAAAAGGCAGGGGAAAATCGTGGTAGGTCCTTGTGATTAATCAGCGTGGTTAGGAGATCGCGACCGTGTGATACATGCATGTGTCCATGGAGAATTGACTAAACGAGCGACGCGTGTGGGTTATGATAGGCTCGGCCGGCCAGCAGCTTCATGATGGGATCATATTGGTCGAGCGGGCTGCCGCAGCGATGTTCGTGGGTGGCATGAAGGGGGCACGACAACTCTGAGACCTGGTGGTGCTAGGCCCGCAAAGTGCTCGGCATTCTACGGGTGTGTTTGGATTTCGCTCGAGTTAGCCCTGCCAATGCATGGGCGTGCCAAAAAATTGGCGAAGCTGCCCGTGAGTCGCCAACTATTGGCGCAAAAGTTCACGTGAAAATGAACTGGCGGGATGGGCTTTCGATGGCGTGCCAACTAATTGGCTTCGTTCCAAGTGGTTGCCCATGCAGGTACTCAATGCAAAAAATTGGCTTGGCAGGCATTGGCACCGATCCAACATCCTCACAGTCGACACCCACGAAGACATCGTTATCAATTCCATGGTCGCATCCATGCGCTATCAACATACGAAAACACAAATAATCAGTGGCGGGGCTACGTTGGTTCCTGCACGTGCCGTGGCCCCCCAGCCTTGGTAAAACTACATGAGGAATTTTTAGGGAAGATTAGATTAAGAAAAATATTGTCTTCTG
>NC_041388.1:23744380-23783203 GCF_002162155.2 Triticum dicoccoides
ATCAAAGCTAGCTGCAGTTGGCATATCACTTTTGGCAAACCATGCCCAGGATCATTCATCAATTTGATGAAATGCACAGTATTGGATTGAAAGCAAATCAGTGTCAGCCATGATCGGTCAGCCAGGTTTGCCATCCTCAACGCTATTTCATTTCAAAGCCCATCATATTTTCTTTATTGCTAAATCGCAAACTTTCCTGCTCTAATCATCAGCACGTTGGACTGATTAAATTCTCTAGATAAAACGGCTTGATCCCTATGTCTTATCACAAAAGACGGGGAGCTTATGTGTTTTCCTGCTCACGAGATATATGAAAAGCTTGGTTTCTTTTTTAAATTTAGCAAATATGTGGAGGACGTCCAAGAAAACTAGGTGGAGACTCGTGCAATTAATTAGTCTGAAGCTTTGTTCTTGACTGTTCTTTTCATTCTTTTCAGATCTACTGTTTCTACATGGGTCTCAACGAAATCGAATAAAAATAAAGCCGAATAAAAATGAAGAGGAATAAAAAAGGCAGTGAAAACCGAGAAAGAAACAAAATAATCGATGAAAAACAAAGAAAAGGAAAAATAGTAAAAAAAGAGAAAGAACCAAAGAAATACTGGTGAAGAAACAAGAAAAACAAAATAGAAAAACTGGAAACAAGTGGAAAACCAACCTTTTCCCTTGAAGTAGGTTGCACCCTACTATTTTTCTTTGAAAGGAATGCCTATTCGGAGCACTTTATTTCAAAGCCAACAGAGTTACATCCTGAATTACAAGAGGTAGTAAGAAACTAGGAGGATCATCATCTCAAAAATAGAAGATTTCGACTCATAAGAGTGGTTTGCTAAGTGATGTGCGACCAAATTTGCATCCCGCTTACAGTGTTGGAAAGAGATACCAGCAACGTGCTTTGCTCTAGCAAAAATTTCTGCCAAAATTGCCGAGGAGGGGCCAAAAATTTCAGTGTCACCATTGCATGCATTAATCAACTCCAAACAGTCAGACTCCAAGGTAACCCACGAGCATCCTAGTCGTTCCAGTAGATCCATTCCTTTAAGCATGGCTAGAGACTCTGCTGTCATTGCATCCAAAGCATGAGTAATTGGCCCAGCAGCACCAGCGATTGCCTCCCCAGAACAGTTGCGGAGGACTACTCCCACAGCTCCTGTCCCATCCTCATAAAAAGCCACATCCAAATTAAGTTTATAGGACCCCGGGCTAGGCTTTGTCCACATGATTTCAGGTGGTGCACTAGAGATCGAGACGGCACCAAAATTTGATGTTAGAGCTTGGATTGCAAAGGCTGTTCGAGTTGGGACGGCCACCTGTTCGCCTTTAGCAATCTCTCTTCGTTGGTACCAAATGTACCAACATGCAACGGCGATTGATTCCTGTAGCCCTAGACCACCAAGGACCGGTGATTTCTTTATCCTGCTACACAACAACTCTTCTAAAATTATAGACCCCGATCGGTCAGATGGCAGTGCTTGGTTGATCACCTCATCCAGCCCAAGTGCCTTCCACACAAGGCAAGCACGCCTGCAAGTAAATAGGAGATGGCGGATGTCCTCGGAACCAGAAGAGCAAATCGGACATTGTGCAGATACTGGAATATGTCTTGACGCGAGAATCCCATAACAAGCAATAGTACCATGCAGCGCCTTCCACATGAAGATCTTGATCTTGCTCGGGATTTTTAGCTTCCACACAATATCCCATACTGGGTTTACCTTTGAAGACCATTGTCCGTCCTCCCGTCTGATTCGAGCTCCAAATGCTCCCACTCTGAATAATAAGCAGGTCGGACTGTGAACATACTCGTCTTTGTCTTGTTCCATGCTACAAAATCTTCAGTTAAGAATTCGCTCAAGGGAATTTTCAGAATATTTTCCATGTCCATCGGCAGGAACACATCTCTTAACATCTCCTCGTCCCACCTTCCAGTGTTTGGGTTGATTAGCTCGTCCATAGTTTGGAGTATAATATTCCCTCTCCGAGTCTGAACCTTTCTGTCATAAGAGTTTGGCAACCAATGGTCGTCCCAGATATTAATTTGAGTGCCCGATTCAACTCTCCAAACATGCCCACGCCGTCCCAAGGTCCAACTTTAACCATTAATTTAACAGACGAGACCGACTGCGGCGGGAGAAAAAATTATATAATTGAAAACTTCTTTTGTATACGAATTCACTGGTATAACTTTTGCTCCTGCCGCAGTCGGTCTCATTGGTTAAATTTATGGTCAAAGTTAAAGCATGAGAATAGAGGAAGCAATATATTTTAAAACGGAGGGAGTATTCCCTATAGTGACTCAGTGGCTAGCAGGAGTACAGAGCAACCAGGAGATCCTGGGATCGATCCGTGCGTGCTTCCTTTTTCTCCTTAGTTTTTTTAAGTATGCTATAACAGGCCGACATGTTATTGTAGGCGTTAACATTTTCAAATGCTTGATTACATTTGTCAATTACAATATTACCATTTTCAAATACAAGATTTATATTATTTTTAATGCCCGGTCAACATTTTTCAATACACATTTAACATTTTCTAAATGCTTGATCATTTGTTTTTCAAATGAAATATTAACTAGGTTTGAATAAATAGCCAACATTTTTGATATATACATTTATCATTTTGTAAATGCTTGATTAAAATTTTCAAATACAAGTTTAACTTTTTTGAATACAATAAAAGATTAATATTTTTTGAATACGTGGTTAAAACTTCTATATATATATTTATTATATTTTCAAATGCTTGAATAACATTTTTTAACACACGGTCAACTTTTTTTGTATACACATTTAACATTTTTCAAATGCTTCATTATAAAAATGCTAATACTTTTTCATCTTTTTTAAATAGTTGCTCAAGATTATTTTCAAGTGTTTGATTAACATTTTTTAAATACACGATCAAATTTTTTCACACATATTTTATTTTTTGTATATTATTTTCTTATACATGAGAAACGTTTTGTTTATACACATTTAACATTTTCTTAGTTCCTGGTTAGTACTTTTTTCAAATATTTTATGGGAAGTTTTTTTGTAATATATTTACTTAGAATATTTGGAAGTATAAACGATAGTAAAGGAAAAAGAAAAAAAATAGAAAACGTAATAAAAAACGAGGCTGTGGCTTCGTGCACGTCTGGGCCGGCCATTTAGGGACGCGTCATGGGGCTTGTGCGGCCTGAAGAGCCCAATCGGAGCCCTGGACCGACACGAGACAGACTCCATCGATCGTGGTTTGGTTCGTCCGACACCGACTATATAATAACACGGGGACGCTGAATCGAATCGAAAACGAAAAGTACCCCAAATTGCTCAGCTAGATCGCGCGATGGCGACCGCCGGCGAGGAAGATCGGTTCACCGTTGTGTCTGACGAGGAGGACGAGGTGCTGGTGGCAGCGACCACGCCGGCGCGCCGCGAGGAGGAGGCTCGTCTTCCTCCTAAGGCCGGTTCGCAGGAGAAAGAGGCCATGCCAGGGCGTCATGGTCGACAGAAGGGGGGCCATGGCAAGTGCAAGGGAGGCAAGCTTCCTCCGGCGAAGAACATGATGACTGAAGAGGAGGTGAGGTCCATCCTGTCGTGGGAAAGGACTGCCCCCTTCGACCGGAAGAAGAGCAAGTACGCCGGTTTTTTCAACAAGTTGAGGGACGAAAACTTCAAGTACCAGCAGGAGATCAGGGATGAGTATGAGGAGAAGGGCTAAGTGGAGATCCCCGACAACTTCCGGGAAGACAACAAGAGAATCAACCATGAAGCTCACAGGAGGGCGTACCTCAAGGTGTTTGGCACCGAACCGCCAGCTAAGCTCTACTCCTAGTAGATCGGAGGAGCACTGTTGTTTCACCGTTGTCTACCTATCCCTAGTAGTATTGACCGGAGCACTATACTTTGCAGTATTTGTATTGATATCTACCCAAAAATTTCCAGTATTTGCCTTTCTCGATTTGCAACTCCATTGTTGTTCTTTTGGATCCCGCTGTACCTCTTCGTCTACATTGTTGTTCTTTTGGATCCAGCCGCACATCTTCGGCCGTTTTCATCTACAAGCAACTATGTCTATCATCTTTTGCTTTTTCATATGCTTATTAATCCTAAAATGAAATTATGTTGGAGCCAACCCAGATTATTAGCCGTGTGTGGGATACGTATAAACCGAGTCAAAAAATATAAAGACCAAAGGAAAACCAGGCGCATGTGAGGTAACGGTATCGATCATGGAAAGGGCTTGACGAAACCAAACGAGTCCTTCTTTTAAATCTCAAAAATCATCAATCTTTATGGTTAACACAAAATTAACGGATATAAATGTGTGACGGAAGGAGCACTAAGAAATCTTTCTCCCTTTATTATTGCTTATTAGGTATAGATATAGATTGATATAAGACATCTCAAAAAACAGGAAAATGATAACCAGGTTCTCGAAAAGCCAAATAAAATAAATCTGCAGTATGAACCGAAGGTATGCAGCCGCTACCACCCCATCAACAAAGTCAGCCTGACATTGTATCCTACGGTTGAAAAGTCGTTATGCTAAGGTTCAGTTGGACCAACACCTCGTAGAACTCACCATCGTAGAAGCTTTGTATAGATTGAAAACGCCAGTGCCGAACCATTTTCTAAACAAAACTTCCGCCAACTTTGCAACAACATGGAAGAAATGTCGTCACGATATGGAGAGAGAGCACGAACCACCATAGAGTGACATGTCGCATCAGGGAGACACCCAAGGGAAGAAAAGGAGGCCACGACCTCGCCGCTGCCCATAATACGGCCGGGAGAACAGCACCCCCAATCCCCAAGGGCCGGTCTTCTGCCGTCGAAGCCACTGGCTACCTGCAACACCACCACCGCAAAGAGTAGGAAGGAAAAGACCATTACCTAAAAAACAACACAAAAGGCACAAGAAGCGATTGCCTAGATACGAAGGACCCAAGACGGCATGGACATGGCCTCCCAAATCCGACACCATTCATAACCGAGAGAATCACAACTTCAGTGAGAGATTCGGAGGAAAGTTATTCAACACCAGCACCACCACTTCGTTTGGACATGAATCCTTCGATATTGACATCATCGACACTTGTTGATAGAGACTAGTGAATTACAACTTTAATTGTTCTGACGACGGTGCAAAACTCCAGCAGCGATAACTTATGTGCACCATCGGCATGTGTGGGACGGAGAGGTGGAGGATTCCTTTAGGAGCGGGTTCTAGTTGTTGGAAATATGCCCTAGAGGCAATAATAAATTGGTTATTATTATATTTCCTTGTTCATGATAATCGTTTATTATCCATGCTAGAATTGTATTGATAGGAAACTCAGATACATGTGTGGATACATAGACAACACCATGTCCCTGGTAAGCCTCTAGTTGAGTAGCTCGTTGATCAATAAGATGGTTACGGTTTCCTGACCATGGACATTGGATGTCATTGATAACGGGATCACATCATTAGGAGAATGATGTGATGGACAAGACCCAATCCTAAGCCTAGCACAAAGATCGTGTAGTTCGTATGCTAAAGCTTTTCTAATGTCAAGTATCATTTCCTTAGACCATGAGATTGTGCAACTCTCGGATACCGTAGGAATGCTTTGGGTGTGCCAAACGTCACAACGTAACTGGGTGGCTATAAAGGCACATTACAGGTATCTCCGAAAGTGTCTGTTGGGTTGGCACGAATCGAGACTGGGATTTGTCACTCCGTGTAAACGGAGAGGTATCTCTGGGCCCACTCGGTAGGACATCATCATAATGTGCACAATGTGATCAAGGAGTTGATCACGGGATGATGTGTTACGGAACGAGTAAAGAGACTTGCCGGTAACGAGATTGAACAAGGTATCGGGATACCGACGATCGAATCTCGGGCAAGTATCGTACCGATAGACAAAGGGAATTGTATACGGGATTGATTAAGTCCTTGACATCGTGGTTCATCCGATGAGATCATCGTGGAACATGTGGGAACCAACATGGGTATCCAGATCCCGCTGTTGGTTATTGACCGGAGAGTCATCTCGGTCATGTCTGCATGTCTCCTGAACCCGTAGGGTCTACACACTTAAGGTTCGGTGACGCTAGGGTTATAGAGATATTAGTATGCGGTAACCCGAAAGTTGTTCGGTGTCCGGATGAGATCCCGGACGTCACGAGGAGTTCCGGAATGGTCCGTAGGTAAAGAATTATATATAGGAAGTGCTATTTCGGCCATCGGGACAAGTTTTGGGGTCACCGGTATTGTACCGGGACCACCGGAAGGGTCCCGGGGGTCCACCGGGTGGGGCCACCTACCCCGGGGGGCCACATGGGCTGTAGGGGGTGCGCCTTGGCCTATATGGGCCAAGGGCACCAGCCCCAAGAGGCCCATGTGCCAAGAGTAGAGGAAAAGGGAGAGTCCTAAAAGGGGAAGGCACCTCCGAGGTGCCTTGGGAAGGATGGACTCCTCTCCCCCCTTGGCTGCACCCTTCCTTGGAGGAAGGGGCAAGGCTGCGCCCTCCCCCTCTCCCTTGGCCCTATATATAGTGGGGGGAAGGGAGGGCAACCATACCTAAGCCCTGGTGCCTCCCTCTCCCTCCCATGACACATCTCCCTCCTCCCGCAGCGCTTGGCGAAGCCCTGTTGGAATCCCGCCGCTTCCACCACCACACCATCGTGCTGCTGGATCTCCATCAACCTCTCTTCCCCCCTTGCTGGATCAAGAAGGAGGAGACGTCGCTGCTCCGTACGTGTGTTGAACGCGGAGGTGCCGTCCGTTCGGCGCTAGGATCATCGGTGATTTGGATCACGACGAGTACGACTCCATCAACCCCGTTCTCTTGAACGCTTCCGCACGCGATCTACAAGGGTATGTAGATCCACTCCTCCCTCGTTGCTAGATGACTCCATAGATAGATCTTGGTGACACGTAGGAAAATTTTGAATTTGTGCTACGTTCCCCAACAGTGGTATCAGAGCTAGGTCCATGCATAGTTACTATGCACGAGTAGAACACAAAGTAGTTGTGGGCGTTGATTTTGTTCAATATGCTTATCGTTACTAGTCCAATCTTGATTCGGCGGCATTGTGGGATGAAGCGGCCCGGACCGACCTTACACGTACTCTTACGTGAGACTGGTTCCACCGACTGACATGCACTAGTTGCATAAGGTGACTAGCGGGTGTCTGTCTCTCCCACTTTAGTCGGATCGGATTCGATGAAAAGGGTCCTTATGAAGGGTAAATAGCAATTGGAATATCACATTGTGATTTTTGCGTAGGTAAGAAACATTCTTGCTAGAAACCCATAGCAGCCACGTAAAACATGCAAACAATAATTAGAGGACGTCTAACTTGCTTTTTCAGGGTATGCTATGTGATGTGATATGGCCAAAAGGATGTGATGAATGATATATGTGATGTATGAGATTGATCATGTTCTTGTAATAGGAATCACGACTTGCATGTCGATGAGTATGACAACCGGTAGGAGCCATAGGAGTTGTCTTAATTTATTTATGACCTGCGTGT
Source organism: Triticum dicoccoides (assembly GCF_002162155.2). NCBI lineage: Eukaryota > Viridiplantae > Streptophyta > Magnoliopsida > Poales > Poaceae > Triticum > Triticum dicoccoides. The sequence continues at coordinate 23,751,895 of NC_041388.1, forward strand.
CAACATAAACGTCATGTAATTACTTTACTTTATTGCTAAAGCGTTAGCTATAGTAGTAGAAGTAATAGATGACGTGACAACTTTAAGAAGACACGATGATAGAGATCATGATGATGGAGATCATGGTGTCATGCCGGTGAGGATAATGATCATGGAGCCCCGAAGATGGAGATCAAAAGGAGCAATATGATATTGGCCATATCATGTCACTATTTGATTGCATGTGATGTTTATCATGTTTTTGCATCTTTTTTACTTAGAACGACGGTAGTAAATAAGATGATCCCTCATTAAAATTTCAAGAAGGTGTTCCCCCTAACTGTGCACCGTTGCGAAAGTTCGTCGTTTCGAAGCACCACGTGATGATCGGGTGTGATAGATTCTTACATTCACATACAACTGGTGTAAGACAGATTTACACACGCGAAACACTTAGGTTGACTTGACGAGCCTAGCATGTACAGACATGGCCTCGGAACACAAGAGACCGAAAGGTCGAGCATGAGTCGTATGGTAGATACGATCAACATGAAGATGTTCACCGATGTTGACTAGTCCGTCTCACGTGATGATCGGACACGGCCTAGTTGACTCGGATCATGTAATCACTTAGATGACTAGAGGGATGTCTATCTGAGTGGGAGTTCATAAGACGAACTTAATTATCCTGAACATAGTCAAAAGGTCTTCGCAAATTATGTCGTAGCTCGCGCTTCAGTTCTACTGTTTAGTTATGTTCCTAGAGAAAATTTAGTTGAAAGTTGATAGTAGCAATTATGCGGACTAGGTCCGTAAACTGAGGATTGTCCTCATTGCTTCATAGAAGGCTTATGTCCTTAATGCACCGCTCAGTGTGCTGAACCTCGAACGTTGTCTGTGGATGTTGCGAACATCTGACATACACATTTTTATAACTACGTGATAGTTCAGTTAAACGGCTTAGAGTTGAGGCACCGAAGACGTTTTGAAATGTCGCGAAACATATGAGATGTTTCGAGGGCTGAAATTGGGATTTCAGGCTCGTGCCCACGTCAAGAGGTATAATACCTCCGACGATTTTCTTAGCCTGCAAACTAAGGGAGAAAAGCTCAATTGTTGAACTTGTGCTCAGATTGTTTGAGTACAACAATCGCTTGAATCGAGTGGGAGTTGATCTTCCAGATGAAATAGTGATGGTTCTCCGAAGTTATTACCACCAAGCTGCTTGAGCTTCGTGATGAACTATAATATATCAGGGACATATATGATGATCCTTGAGATATTCGCGATGTTTGACACCACAAAAGTAGAGATCAAGAAGGAGCATCAATTGTTGATGGTTGGTGAAACCACTATTTTCAAGAAGGGCAAGGGCACGAAGGGATACTTCATGAAACGGCAATTCAGCTGCTGCTCTAGTGAAGAAACCCAAGGTTGAACCCAAACCCGAGACTAAGTGCTTCTGTAATAAGGGGAACAGCCACTGGAGCAGAATTACCCTAGATACTTGGTAGATGAGAAGGCTGGCAAGGTCGATAGAAGTATATTGGATATACATTGTGTTGATGTGTACTTTACTAGTACTCCTAGTAGCACCAGGGTATTAGATACCGGTTCGGTTACTAAGTGTTAGTAACTCGAAATAAAAGCTACGGAATAAACGGAGACTAGCTAAAGGTCAGTTGACGATATGTGTTGGAAGTGTTTCCAATGTTGATATGATCAAGCATCGCACGCTCCCTCTACCATCGAGATTGGTGTTTGCGTTGAGCATAGACATGATTGGATTATGTCTATCGCAATACGGTTATTCATTTAAGGAGAATAACGGTTACTCTGTTTATTTGAATAATACCTTCAATGGTCTTGCACCTAAAATGAATGGTTCATTGAATCTCGATCATAGTGATACACATGTTCATGCCAAAAGATATAAGATAGTAATGATAGTACCACCTACTTGTGGCACTGCCACTTAAGTCATATCGGTATAAAACGCATGAAGAAGCTCCATGTTGATGGATCTTTGGGCTCACTCATTTTTGAAAAGTTTGAGGCATGCGAACCATGTCTATTGGTGTATATGCATGAAGAAACTCCATGCAAATGGACCGTTTGGACTCACTTGATTTTGAATCACTTGAGACATGCAAATCATACCACATGGGCAAGATGACTGAAAGCCTCGTTTTCAGTAAAATGGAACAAGAAAGCAACTTGTTGGAAGTAATACATTTTGATGTGTGCAGTCCAATGAGTGCTGACGCATGTAGTGGATATCGTTATGTTCTTACTTCACAGATGATTTGAGTAGATGTTGAGTATATTAACTTGATAAGTCACGAGTCTGAATTATTGAAAGGTTCAAGTAATTTCAGGGTGAAGTTGAAAGATCGTCGTGACAAGAGGATAAAAGATCTATGATATGATCATAGAGATGAATATCTGAATTACGAGTTTGGCACAGAATTAAGACATTGTGGAAATTGTTTCACAACTAATACAGCATGGAACACCATAGTGTGATGGTGTGTCCGAACATCATAACTGCACCCTATTGGATATGATGCATACCATGATGTCTCTTGTCGAATTACCACGATAGTTTATGGGTTAGGCATTAGAGACAACCACATTTACTTTAAATAGGGCACCACGTAATTCCGATGAGATGACACCATATGAACTATGGTTTAGAGAAACCTAAACTGTCATTTCTTAGAAGTTTGGGGCTGCGACGCTTATGTGAAAAAGTTTCAGGATGATAAGCTCGAACCCAAAGCGGATAAATGCATCTTCATAGGACACCCAAAACAGTTGGGTGTACCTCCTGTCTCAGATCCGAAAGCAATAAGGGATTGTTTCTAGAATCGGGTCCTTTCTCGAGGAAAAGTTTCTCTTGAAAGAACTGAGTGGGAGGGTGGTGGAGACTTGATGAGGTTATTGAACCATCTCTTAAACTAGTGTGTGGCAGGGCACAGGAAGTTGTTCCTGTGGCACCTACACCAATTGAAGTGGAAGCTTATGATAGTGATCATGAAACTTCAGATCAAGTCACTACCAAACCTCGTGGGATGACAAGGATGCGTACTACTTCAGAGTGGTACGTAATCCTGTCTTGGAAGTCCTGTTGCTAGACAACAATGAACCTACGAGCTATGGAGAAGCGATGGTGGGCCCGGATTCCGATAAATGGCTCGAGGCCATAAAATCCGAGAGAGGATCCATGTATGGAAACAAAGTGTAGACTTTGACAGAACAGCTCAATGGTCATAATGCTGTTGAGTGCAGATGGATTTTAAAAGGAAGACGGACAATGATGGTAAATGTCACCATTAAGAAAGCTCGACTTGTCGTTAAGATGTTTTCCGACAAGTTCAAAGAGTTGACTACGATGAGACTTTCTCACTCGTAGCGATGCTAAGAGTCTGTTGGAATTATATTAGCGATTACTGCATTATTTATGAAATCTTGCAGATAGGATGTCAAAACATTGTTTCCTCGACGATTTTCTTGAGGAAAGGTTGTATGTGATACAACCGGAAGGTTTTGTTAATCCTGAAAGATGCTAATAAGTATGCAAAGCTCCAGCAATCCTTCTAGGGACTGGAGTAAGCATCTCGGAGTTGGAATGTATGCTTTGATGAGATGATCAAAGATTTTGGGTGTATACAAAGTTTATGAGAAACTTGTATTTCCAAAGAAGTGAGTGTGAGCACTATAGAATTTCTGATGAGTACATGTTGTTGACATATTGTGGATCAGAAATGACGTAGAATTTCTGGAAAGCATATAGGGTTTTTGGAAAGTGTTTTTCAATGGAAAGCCTGGATTAAGCTACTTGAACATTGAGCATCAAGATCTATTAGGATAGATCAAAATGCTTAATGGTACTTTCAAATGAGCACATACCTTGACATGATCTTGAAGGTGTTCAAGATGGATCAGTCAAAGAAGGAGTTCTTGCCTGAGTTGTAAGGTATGAAGTTAAGACTTAAAGCTCGACCACGGCAGAAGAGAGAGAAAGGACGAAGGTCGTCCCCTATGCTTAAGACGTAGGCTCTACATATGCTATGCTGTGTACCGCACCTGAAGTGTGCCTTGCCATGAGTCAGTCAAGGGGTACAAGAGTGATCCAAGAATGGTTCACAGGACAGCGGTCAAAGTTATCCTTAGTAACTAGTGGACTAAGGAATTTTCTCGATTATGGAGGTGGTAAAAGAGTTCGTCATAAAGGGTTACACCGATGCAAACTTTGACACTAATCCAGATTATTCTGAGTAGTAAACTGGATTCGTATAGTAGAACAGTTATTTGCAATGGCTCCAAATATAGCGTAGTAGTTGCATCTACAAGATGACACAAGAAATTTGCGAAGTGCATACGGATCTGAATGTTGCAGACACGTTGACTATAACCTCTCTCACAAGCATAACATGATCAAACCCAGAACTCTTTGGGTGTTAGTCACATGGGGATGTGACCTTGAGTGTTAATCACATATCGATGTGAACTGGATTATTGACTCTAGTGCAAGTGGGAGACTGTTGGAAATATGCCCTAGAGGCAATAATAAATTGGTTATTATTATATTTCCTTGTTCATGATAATCGTTTATTATCCATGCTAGAATTGTATTGATAGGAAACTCAGATACATGTGTGGATACATAGACAACACTATGTCCCTAGTAAGCCTCTAGTTGACTAGCTCGTTGATCAATAAGATGGTTACGGTTTCCTGACCATGGACATTGGATGTCATTGATAACGGGATCACATCATTAGGAGAATGATGTGATGGACAAGACCCAATCCTAAGCCTAGCACAAAGATCGTGTAGTTCGTATGCTAAAGCTTTTCTAATGTCAAGTATCATTTCCTTAGACCATGAGATTGTGCAACTCCCGGATACCGTAGGAATGCTTTGGGTGTGCCAAACGTCACAACGTAACTGGGTGGCTATAAAGGTACATTACAGGTATCTCCGAAAGTGTCTATTGGGTTGGCACGAATCGAGACTGGGATTTGTCACTCCGTGTAAACGGGGAGGTATCTCTGGGCCCACTCGGTAGGACATCATCATAATGTGCACAATGTGATCAAGGAGTTGATCACGGGATGATGTGTTACGGAACGAGTAAAGAGACTTGCCGGTAACGAGATTGAACAAGGTATCGGGATACCGACGATCGAATCTCGGGCAAGTATTGTACCGATAGACAAAGGGAATTGTATACGGGATTGATTAAGTCCTTGACATCGTGGTTCATCCGATGAGACCATCGTGGAACATGTGGGAGCCAACATGGGTATCCAGATCGCGCTGTTGGTTATTGACCGGAGAGTCATCTCGGTCATGTCTACATGTCTCCCGAACCCGTAGGGTCTACACACTTAAGGTTCGGTGACGCTAGGGTTATAGAGATATTAGTATGCGGTAACCCGAAAGTTGTTCGGTGTCCCGGATGAGATCCCAGACGTCACGAGGAGTTCCGGAATGGTCTGGAGGTAAAGAATTATATATAGGAAGTGCTATTTCGGCCATCGGGACAAGTTTCGGGGTCACCGGTATTGTACCGGGACCACCGGAAGGGTCCCGGGGTTCCACGGGTGGGACCACCTACCCCGGGGGGCCACATGGGCTGTAGGGGGTGTGCCTTGGCCTATATGGGCCAAGGGCACCAGCCCCAAGAGGCCCATGCGCCAAGAGTAGAGGAAAAGGGAGAGTCCTAAAAGGGGAAGGCACCTCCGAGGTGCCTTGGGGAGGATGGACTCCTCCCCCCCTTGGCCGCACCCTTCCTTGGAGGAAGGGGCAAGGCTGCGCCCTCCCCCTCTCCCTTGGCCCTATATATAGTGGGGGGAAGTGAGGGCAACCATACCTAAGCCCTGGTGCCTCCCTCTCCCTCCCATGACACATCTCCCTCCTCCCGCAGCGCTTGGCGAAGCCCTGTTGGAATCCCGCTGCTTCCACCACCACGCCATCGTGCTGCTGGATCTCCATCAACCTCTCCTCCCCCCTTGCTGGATCAAGAAGGAGGAGACGTCGCTGCTCCGTACGTGTGTTGAACGCGGAGGTGCCGTCCGTTCGGCGCTAGGATCATCGGTGATTTGGATCACGATGGGTACGACTCCATCAACCCCGTTCTCTTGAACGCTTCCGCACGCGATCTACAAGGGTATGTAGATCCACTCCTCCCTCGTTGCTAGATGACTCCATAGATAGATCTTGGTGACACGTAGGAAAATTTTGAATTTGTGCTACGTTCCCCAACACTAGTTTCTTTTTTGCTTTGATGATTTCTGGTAATGATGGTTCTAGTTTCTTTTTTGCTTTGATGATTTCTGGTAATGATGATGTTTATTTGATTAATATTGAACCACAGTTCATTCGAAAAAAGAAAAAGTAATAATACATATATTGAGCAGTGGTTTCTTTAGCACAATCCACTAGGTTTTATTGATTAATGATCATCAGAATACAAAGAGTATCATGAGGGAGGCCAGTCATGTGTGCCTCCCCTTAACTAGAGTAGAAGCAAACCTAGCTAGATTGCGGGCTTCATAATTTGAGCCTTTTTTCACGGATGAAATTACAAAGAGTGAACGAGGATCTTGATGCTACAATTTATCTGATCACAGCTTCATATTTGCCACCCTGCCAAGCGACAATATCATTGATCGCACTTTGGTAATCCGACAGTGTATAAACTCTGGAGGTTAAGATCCATTGTCAATGCAAGGCCTTCTCCACATGCTAACACTTCTAGAGTGGGAGAGGGTCTATGACCCCGGTAAAACAAGAACTTAAGCACCCAAGTAAAGGCCTTGGTCATCCCTGCATACCGCAACAGCAACACCAGTCGTCCCAAACCTAGAAATTCCGCCAGCCACATTGATCTTTACGTACACTGCCTGAGAGAATACCCAAACCAGAGTATTGTCCTCCGGTGCCGCATGCACGAATGGTTTTATCAGCTTAAACTTTCTCAGATCATCGATCTCGGAGATATACCAATTTACATATTTATGCGTAGCGACATGAGTTTGGAAAACACTCTCGTGGATCGCCTTTTTCCTCGCTGTCCAGATCACCCATAAAGTAACTATCAAATGGACCAGTTATTCATGTGATATAACATGGAGAACAACCATGACTTGGGGCTAGGTTCATTCGTGGCCATCATATGCTCTAGTAAGTCCCTATCTACCAATGCCCAAGCTCATTTGTTTGGGAGATTGGGAGTGAGTCAATGAGGGTGGCTCCTGGGCATTCCAAGGCCACATTGTGTTACTAGCACAATACAATGGTTCCTTCAAACCATCATTGATTTTGTTGCATCTTCCGACTTCCTGGATACAAATCCATGATGTTCTTGATGGTTATGCCCCTTTGCTCAAATTGTTGGTAGGGACTATAGGAAAATTTATTGCAAGTGAAGCTCTTTCTTATAACTTTCCTGGGGGGAATTCGTGTTCGAGTGAAGATTGATGTGCGCAAACCTCTGAAGAACGTCTTATGTGTTATTTGAGGTTGTAAGAGACATTTGTTTGTTCTCAAGTATGAAAGGGTTCCAGACTAGTGTGTCATGTGAGGCATGCTAGGACATGAACATAAGGAACACAGTGATGGAGTGTATACCCTTCTGCGTTGTGCATCAATGATTTGCGGCATGCTTGGGGTGGCGTTGATGTCCTACAAGTGTATAGGGATGGTTGTATCTACTTTCGAAGTAAGGATATCGATCCCACAAAGAGCTAAGGAAATTATGGTTTGCCCCTTGTAGAAGTTTATCGTAAAGTTCATGCAGGTTAACTTTGATTCCAAGCAGAAGTGTTGTGACAGTGAAATGTTGAAGTGTTTGTGAGCAAGAACTAGAGTGTGTAGTAATTGCAACTAAGAACAAGATAGTAATGAAATGATGGAAACTGCAATAGGTTTAAAGGCATTCTCGAGGGTTTTAGGATCACCACTAGCATGTTAAATAAGAATAAGGTATAAATATCTCATCTTTGTAATATGTTTCTATGTGAGGGTGGAGCCGATAATAAGATATGTGATAATGTCTTTGTTCATATCACGCACAACCAATATCACCCTTCCATAATTATTGGCAAAGTACTGTGATCATTATGGGTCTCCCTGTGGATGTGGCATAAAGCATATGGGTCTCTGTTATTCTCTTACCAAAGGTGTGCAAATGAAAGAGGTAGATTCTGTCACTGTAGTATATCTAAACACGCTTTGCAATGGCCACTAATATACGTCATGTCCATGAGAAGAAAATATTATGCAGTCGACGTTCGCACAATATCATAAGGAACACTACCACAACCATATCACATAGATCAAACACCTAAAAAACAAAGAAAAAAAAAGAACCCACAGGAAGCCATAAAAACCATGATAATACAAATGAAAAAAAACAAAACTGGATAAAAACGAAAAAAGGTTGAAAACTAATAGAGAAACAGAAAAACCTAAGAAAAATAAAGAAAATAGGAAAGAAAAGTAGAAAATGAAGAAAAGAAAACGTCTATGAAAACCGGGAAAGAAACAAAAAAATGGTGAAAACTGATGTTATAAAAAATGAGAAAGTAAAACCGAAGAAACCGATGAAAAAACAAAAACACTAAAAAAAACATATAAAACCTGGAGAAAACAGTGAGTGAACCTACAGCTAGTGGTGGCAATGTGCTGGCCGCGAGAGAAGTTATAGTGTCGCTATAAGCGATATACATAGCTATTAGCTATAGGATTTGTATATAACGTACGTGGGCCGGGCTGGGCTGAGTGATGGAACTCATGTTTAATAACCTAGCGTTCTCGCAGCTTGAGGCCCAATTGGAGCCCTTGACCTAAAATTTCTTTTGGAGGTCTTGACCAAAACGAACGAGACAAGAGTCCATCGATCGCTGGGTGGAGAGTGGAGACGGCCCTATTATAAACGATGGAGACGACGGCTGAATCGACTCGAGTCGGAAGATCGAAAAGCAAACCAAAGCTGCTTTGGTCAAGCCAGCGCGATGGCAGGTGCCGGCGAGGAGGAAGCTCGGCACGCCGATGCGGCGGAGGAGACGGTGGCGGCAGCGATCGCGCCGCCAGCGCGTCCTCGTCCTCCGTTGAAGAACATGATGTTTTTAGGGAGGGTGGAGTACTTCCTGTCGTGGGAGAAGCCCGCCTACCTGGACCCGGAAGAGGACGAGGACGCCGCCCAGTACAACGAGGCGATTGATGAGATGGCCGCGCACCAGCAGAAGATCAAGAAAGAGGTGGCGGAAAAGGGCTACGTCGAGGTCCCCGACGACTACGAGGAAACCAGCAACCGAATCGCCGATGAGGCGTACCTGGAGGTGTTTGGCACCGAGCCGCCGGCTGAGTACTTCGCAAGGAGAGACGCACTCCGTGCTTGAGGGCTTTGTTATTTTACCGTCTGTCTACGTATATCTACCTATATGTAGTATCGACATCTGGAGAAGTATTAAATCTATTTGTAATTTGTAATGTCTGCGCGCCTCAAGGAGATGAGCATCCAGGTGTGACCAGCCTTGCCGGAGGCGACGACGTATCGACGGGGCCACCCGCCGTTTGGTTTCTTTTGTGTTTTGCACCAAAATGCGTTCAAGAAAGTCTGGACCAAAATTTCCGTTAGCACAAAACAAAATTTTCACACCCAAGAATACCATCGCGTATATATGGACCGACAAATTGCAACCCAGGAGAAGATAGATAAAAATTTCACCACATAAGTAATATTACAGTGGCACACAAATTGCAGCTGCGACACAACGAAGCTGAGCAGGGGCTGCTCTTCTAAAGTAGGAAAAGCAACCACACAAGACTCGTGTATATTTAATGCTGGAATTTTGTCTATTTTAGGCCAAGCCTAATAACCGTTTCAGAAATTCCTAACAAATCCTAAAGACCCACACAGCCCATTCGTGCAAGGCAAGAGGTGGGACTAAAGTTTAGTCCCACATTGCTAGTTTAGTGGGAGTTGAACCTCCTTATAAGGAAGGATGTTTCCCCACATGTATGAGCATGAGAATAAGAGGGACATTCACACACGCTCCTCCTCCGGCGCAACCTTCTCGACACCTTCTCTTGTGCACCTACAAAAAGGAGGCGCCACCGGTTCAAATCTCTGAGTTGTTGCTGTCTTCCGCATCCAGGCTTGCGGCGTGCACCGCGAGTCGGGACAGTTGGCCTCCGAAACCCCCACCGCTTTGTGTCATGTACACGCTCCAGACATCGACGATCACTTCCCCAACGACAACTTCATCCTCGACGTCGACAACCTCTTCGACGACATGGTTCCTTGTTCTAGTGTCTGCGCTAGATATGTTAAGTTCTACTTCATATATGCAACATGCTCTACTGTCTACTCTAGATATTTGGTTATAGTTCATATTTGCAGATGATGTTTACCTTCTCACTGTCACATTGCGTGACTTGTTTCTCTGCAATAATACTCGTGTTTTATCTAGTATTTCTGTTAATAAAATCATATGGTAAATTGCTCATATTTCCAACAATCCAAAAACCTTATGATAGGCAATTTACTCCGAGTGGTTTTGCTGCTTCCATGAGACCTCCTATATTTGAGGATATCCACTATAAGAGGTGGCGCGTGAGAGTAGTCTTATGGTTTCAAACCATGAGTTGCTATGATGCCACTCTTGGCAAACCTGAAAGGGACTATGATGCTCAACAGGAGCAAGATTTTTTGAAAATGGATACCCTGTTTAAGGCTGCTCTCTTGATCGAGTGTTCTTGGTGAGAACATAGTTGATGCTTATGCGTCAATTGATAATGGAAAAGATATGTGGGACACACTCGAGGCCAAGTTTGGGGTCTCGGATGCTACCACTGAGCTGTACATAATGGAGCAATTCTATTATTACAGGATGACTGAAGAGCGCTCCGTGGTTGAGCAAGCTCATGAGATATAGTAATTTGCTAGAGAACTTGAGCACTTTCAATTGTATGCTACTGGACAAATTTGTTGCCCGAGGTATCATCATTAAGCTTCCTCCTTCATGGAGGAACTTTGCTACCTTACTGAAGCATAAGAGGCAGGAGTTTTCCGTTCCGGATCTCATTGATACTCTTGATGTGGAAGAAAATGCGAGAACAAAAGACACAAATGCTCGAGGTATTGAGGAAGGATCTAGTGCCAATCTGGTAGAGAAGAAAAACTTCCAGTCCCACAAGTTAAAGAATAAGGGCAAGTTTGATGGTAAAGCAAAGTTTGATGGGAAGAACAAGGTTGTACAACACACGGACTTCAAGAAGAATGACAAGAAGAAAGGTGTTTGTCATGTGTGTGGAGATCCTAATCATTGGGCTCCTAGTTGCCCTAATCACTATGACAAGCGTCATCTTGGGAAAGGCAGCAAAACCGCTAATGTTGTTATTGAAAACGCTGACATGAAGGATGCTGAGTATGGTATATTTCCCACTAATACATGAAACCATAGATCGCTCGGCTGTGTTTGCATCCTGTAATATAGTCCATGAGTATAGAGCTTCGAATACCGAGGCTCACAGTATCGCTAAGCATGCTTTAACTTTAGGGTTTGGCCGCCATGTCTGGTTTTGGCCAGCCCGGTGATCTTCTTTTTGTACATGTAAACATCGTGGTTACATAAATAAAGCTTGGCGAGAGTGTCTAGAAAAAAGAAGAAGCAAGTTTGACTTCTTTTTGAATTGTTTGGCTTGATTACCACATATGTGACGTGGTTCGACCTTCTTTTTTATAATCTCATTTTACATGCATAACATTGGTAAATTAGACGCCACCCTCTCTTTTTATTAGTAACAAATTGTAAAAGCATTGGAAGTAATTTATCCTCTAAACCGGTCAATCGTCTAATACTAGATGATCAGATCATTGTTTAAGGTGGCCCCTTTCTTACCAAATTAGTTAGTGGCAAACCAAACAATCCAGGTGTCTTTCTTCAGAAGCATGGACAATCCCGAGGTATTTTGCACCAACTAAATGTATATGTTAACAAAACTTGGCAACCAAACACCGAGTTCTTGTATAGAATAAATGATTTATTCAAATTGTATTGAAATAGTGCAAATGATGATTTCCTTATGATATATTCTAGACGGTCACGATAACATGTGGTCATGTAACAAACTACTCTTTGGGATGAGTACGTAGAAGCATTTTATGTTCATATTTTTTATGCTTTCAATAATTCCAACTTTAGCTATATTAGCCATGTAACCAATATATGCAAGCATGATCATCATCTTAATTAATTAGCGACCGATCTACTTGTGGCATGGAAGATGAGAACTTGTCCCATGCTGCTCATATCCTGTACGAATGCTACACTGCTTTTGGAATCCGACGCATACCGAATGGCCTCTTACTAAGGGCATGTACATCAGTGTCGATACCTGCTATCTGTAGCATACCTACACATCATCTATAGACACCGTCGAAAATAAAACGTACAGCGGGGCGTCTGCTATAAACACTCCAACCGCTTGTAAACAATGGGCCCATAAACATGCGATGTATCAACCCACGACAGCGACAGACTCGTACAACGGTAAAGCAGCAGTCTATAAGCAGCGATTTACATGGTAATAGACCGTCGATAATTCTACAGACAGGCTCCAGCGTTTTCCCTTTTCTCTCTCCCCCACGTCACTGATTTTCCTATGTGGCTTGTATTACAGATGGCTGACTAGATACCGTTGTACATGCCCTAAGCATGAAATATTAGTGCATACTTGAAAAGAGTGACTTCTCCTTATTTTGTCAGAGAGCTTGGATGATGTGCGAGCGATGATCATCCTGTTGGTCTGGAAAATCTGGATTATGCGGAGCAATCTGGTGCGTGGGGACTATGTACCTCTAGTTGAGGTGATCCGCCAGCACTTGTGCAGTCATTTGCCTTCAGATTCGTTTAAGATATGTAGAGGAAGTGCATAAGGGGAGGCATATAGTAGATGGCATTTTATCCCTACATGAGATTATGCACTACATTCATATCAAAAAACAAAAAGGAGTGATTCTTAAACTTGACTTTGAGAAGGCCTATGACAAAGTCAATTGGGACTTTTTGCTGAAATGTTATGTTAAACGTGGTTTTAACCAAAAATGGTGTGGTTGGGTAAATCAGATCCTAAGGAATGGGACGGTCAGTGTTAAAATCAATGATGAGATAGGTCCTTATATACAGAGTGCTAAAGGGGTAAGGCAAGGTGATCCACATTCTCCGTTCCTGTTTAATCTTGCAGCAGAATGCCTAACTAAGATGATGACCTCGGCCCAGAAAAATGGCCTCGTCAAAGGGTTGGCTTCTGATCTTATAAAGGATGGAGTGGGGATTTTGCAATATGCAGATGATACTGTCATTTGCTTCGAGCATGATATTGATAAAGCTGTTAATGTGAAACTATTGCATTATTTGTTTGAACTCATGTTCGGATTGAAAATTAATTTCGACAAGAGCGAAATTATTATTATAGGAGGGGATAATGAGACTGATGCAGTATATGCCGAGATGTTTGGGTGTCAGGTGGGTTCTTTACCTATGAAATACCTGGGTACACCGATCTCCTACTCTACTTTAAAGAATATAGAGTTGGATTTTCTGGATGCTAAGATGATAAAAAAACTAGATGCCTGGATAGCCTATGCAGCTTCATCTAGAGCTAGGCTCACCTTGTTAGGTTCGAGCCTGGATGGAATCCCTTCTTATCTTATGTCTATGTTCCTGTTCAACAAGACTTTTATTGATAAACTGGATAAACATCAGAGAAGATTTTTTTGGAAGAGAAAGAACAATAAACATGCTTATCATATGGTGAAATGGGCTAGGGTTTGCCGGTCCAAAAGAATAGGTGGGCCGGGGATCAAGGACCTCCATAAGCAGAACATTAGTCTGTTGACCAAGTGGTGGTGGAAGCTTGAAACTAAAGATGGGTTGTGGCAACAAATTATTCGGACCAGATATTTCAAAAACAAAACTGTGGCTAATATTCGTAGTCGTTTTTCGGATTCCCCTTGCTGGAAAGCGATTATGAAAGTTAAGGAGACATATATGGCGGGAAGGGCTATCAAGATTAATAGTGGTAACTTGGCTAGGATTTGGCATGACCCATGGTTAGATGCTGCGCCCTTGTGTGAAAAATTCCCTATCCTGCTCAGTATATGTCAGGATCAGAATGGGACTATTGCTGATTTTGTGACAAAAAACTATAAGCTGGGCTTCAGGCGCAGGCTGTTTGGGGAGATTAATGATCAGTGGGAATGGGTGGTATCTGAGGCTAGAAAATATGCTTTAAACACTATCCCTGACACTGTGTTTTGGAATCTTTGCAAGAACAAAAGATTTACCACTAAATCTGTGTATGAATGGTTGGAGAGGGATTTAGCTGGTCCTAACTATAGGTGGATCTAGAAAGCTAGTATCCCATTGAAAATCAAAATATTTTTGTGGCAGCTATTCCAAAATGCTGTGCTTACTCGGGATAATTTGCGGAAGAGAAATTGGCCCGGGAATCCTGTTTGCTCTTTCTGCACTAACATAGAAACTGCAAACAATCTATTCTTTACATGTCCTCTTGCTCGAACAGTATGGGGGACCCTGGGGCTCACGGCTGGAGCATCCTGTTGCCCACGATCTCTATGGCAAAGCTGGGCGTGGTTATATAAATTTTTCCCAGGTGGAAATTTTTTTTACATGATGATTATTGCTGCTTTGTGTTGGGGGATCTAGTGTCTTCGAAATAAAGTTACTTTTGACAAATATAATGCTCGTTCTCCACTGGAGGCTGTTTTCAGTGCATGCTCGTTTATGTTGTATTGGGCAGGACTGCTGAAAGAAGAAGATAGGTCAAAGTTTCAGGCGGGCGTGAAGAGATTGGCGTATGTGGCATCAGCTCTGGCGGACAAGCCTCACTCACGAGGTGTGATGCTTTTGAAGGATGGAGATGGGATCCAGATCGGCTAACTTGCTCGTTTTGCAGTCCACTGGGGTTTGATGCCCGTCCTGGAATGTTCTGTGATTTTGGAGAATTGCTTCTTTCTTCCCTGAGTAGGCTATGTAGCCTCTCAGGTTTCACACTATTATCGATGATGGTTAGGATAGTGGCTAGTAAGTGTCGTCAGGTTTTCGTCCCATGGCGGTTGATCTGCTTTAGGGTCCTCTTGCGGTGGGTTTCCTGTCGATGCTTCAGCTCGCTCCTCCCCTTTCAGTCTTATTTTGGGTGATTGTCTTGGAAAAACTACTGGAACATTGTATTTCCGTTGATTGCAAAATTAATGGAAAGGGGTGCGAGCCCGGCTGGAAAAAATAAGGGGAAAGGCACCAACCATATTATACTTACCTAGTAGAAAGACATGTAGTCATTGAGAAGCTGATTGGGCGGCATTGTCCGTTGATGGCTACTTTGTAACGACAGGCAGGGGTACATGCACCTTTGCATTGATACTTTCTGTGTCATATTTTCAGCAAACCGACACTTGCTTGCGAGTGTGGTTTTGTGTGGCTTGAGCTACATGGTACTCCATGGGTTGTGTGAAGATTACCTCACTTGCGACATTGCTTTCATTGCGGTTATGCCTCTAAGTCGTGCTTCGACACGTGGGAGATATAGCCGCATCGAGGGCGTTACAGCTTGTCATCGGGGTTGTGCATGATGAGAGCATTCTTGTGTGATGAAAATGAAATATGACTAAACTATATGATTTTTTAGGGATGAACTTTCTTTGGCCATGTTATTTTGAGAAGACATAATTGCTTAGTTAGTATGCTTGAAGTATTATTATTTTTATGCCAATATGAACTTTTGTCTTGAATCTTTCAGATCTGATTATTCATACCACAATTAAGAAGAACTACATTGAAATCATGCCAAGTAGCACTCTGCATCAAAAATTCTGTTTTTATCATTTACCTACTCGAGGACGAGCATGAATTAAGCTTGGGGATGCTGATACGTCTCCAACATATCTATAATTTTTTATTGCTCCATGCTATATCATTTACTGTTTTGAATGTTTATGGGCTTTATTATACACTTTTATATCATTTTTGGGACTAACCTATTAACCCAGAGCCCAGTGCAAGTTTCTGTTTTTACCCTATTTTAGGGTTTCGAAGAAAAGGAAAACCAAACGGAGTCCAATTGACCTGAAACTTCACGGAACTCATTTTTGGAAGGAAATAAGCCTAGAAGACTTGGAGTGCAGGTCGGGGGATCTGTGAGGAGGTCACGAGGCAGGGGGCACGCCCACCCCCTGGGCGCGCCCTCCACCCTCGTGAGCCCCTCGTTCCCCCCCTGACGTACTTCTTCCGCCTATATATCTGCATATACCCTAAAAACATCCGTGGGCACAATAGATCAGGAGTTCCGTCGCCAGAAGCCTCCGTAGCCACCGAAAACCAATCTAGACCCATTTCGGCACCCTGCCGGAGGGGGCAATCCTTCTCCGTTGGCCATCTTCATCATCCCAGTGCTCTCCATGACGAGGAGGGATTAGTTTTCCCTCGGGGCTGAGGGTATGTACCAGTAGCTATGTGTTTGATCTCTCTCTCTCTCTCCCTCGTGTTCTTGAGGTGATACAATCTTGATGTATCGCGAGCTTTTCTATTATAGTTGGATCCTATGATGTTTCTTCCCCCCTCTACTCTCTTGTAATGAATTGAGTTTCCCCTTCCAAGTTATCTTATCGGATTGAGTCTTTAAAGATTTGAGAACACTTGATGTATGTCTTGCCATGCGTATCTGTGGTGACAATGAGATATAACGTGATTCACTTGATGTATGTTTTGGTGCTCAACTTGCGGGTTCTGCCCATGAACCTATACATAGGGGTTGGCACACGTTTTCATCGTGATTCTCCGGTAGAAACTTTGGGGCACTCTTTGAGGTTCTATGTGTTGGTTGAATAGATGAATCTAAGATTATGTGATGCATATCGTATAATCATACCCACGGATACTTGAGGTGACATTGAAGTATCTAGGTGACATTAGGGTTTTGGTTGATTTGTGTCTTAAGGTGTTATTCTAGTACGAACTCTAGGGTTGTTTGTGACACTTATAGGAATAGCCCAACGGATTGATTGGAAAGAATAACTTTGAGGTGGTTTCGTACCCTACCATAATCTCTTTGTTCGTTCTCCGCTATTAGTGACTTTGGAGTGACTCTTTGTTGCATGTTGAGGGATAGTTATGTGATCCAATTATGTTAGTATTGTTGAGGGAACTTACACTAGCGAAAGTATGACCCTAGGCCTTGTTTCAACGCATTGCAATACCATTTACGCTCACTTTTATCACTTGCTACCTTGCTGTTTTTATAATTTCAGATTACAAATACCTTTATCTACTATCCATATACCACTTGTTTCACCATCTCTTCGCCGAACTAGTGCACCTATACAATTTACCGTTGTATTGGGTGTGTTGGGGACACAAGAGACTCTTTGTTATTTGGTTGCAGGGTTGCTTGAGAGAGGCCATCTTCATCCTACGCCTCCTACGGATTGATAAACCTTAGGTCATCCACTTGAGGGAAATTTGCTACTATCCTACAAACCTCTGCACTTGGAGGCCCAACAACGTCTACAAGAAGAAGGTTGTGTAGTAGACATCAACTATCGTCCTCAGGAATATCAAGAATAACAAAGTCCGTTAAAATAGTAACATTTGCAACTACAACAGGCACATCCTCACAAATACCGATAGGTATAGCAGTTGATTTATCAGCCATTTGCAAAGATATTTCAGTAGGTGTCAAATTATTCAAATCAAGTCTACGATATAAAGAGAGAGGCATAACACTAACACCGGCTCCAAGATCACATAAAGAAGTTTTAACATAATTTCTTTTAATGGAGCATGGTATAGTGGGTACTCCTGGATCTCCAAGTTTCTTTGGTATTCCACCCTTAAAAGTATAATTAGCAAGCATGGTGGAAATTTTAGCTTCCGGTATCTTTCTTTTATTTGAAATAATATCTTTCATGTACTTAGCATAAGGATTGGTTTTGAGCATATCAGTTAATCGCATACGCAAAAAGATAGGTCTAATCATTTCAGCAAAGCGCTCAAAATCCTCATCATCCTTTTTCTTGGATGGTTTGGGAGGAAAGGGCATGGGTTTCTGAACCCAAGGCTCTCTTTCTTTACCGTGTTTCCTAGCAACGAAGTCTTTCTTATCATAACGTTGATTCTTTGATTGTGGGTTATCAAGATCAACATCAGGTTCAATTTCTATATCATTATCATTACTAGGTTGAGCATCATTATGAACATTATCATTAACATTACCATTAGTTTCAGGTTCATTACCAGGTTGTGTTTCAGCATCAGAAATAGAAATATCATTTGGATTCCCAGGTGTTTCAACAATAGGATCACTAGAAGCATGCAAAGTCCTATCATTTTTCTTTTTCTTCTTTTTAGAAGAACTAGGTGCATCTAGATTATTTCTCTGAGAATCTTGCTCAATTCTCTTAGGGTGGCCTTCAGGATACAAAGGTTCCCGAGTCATTCTACCAGTTCTAGTAGCCACTCTAACAGCATAATCATATCTTTACTATTCAATTCATTGAGCAAATCATTTTGAGCTTTAAGTACTTGTTCTACTTGAGTGGTAACCATAGAAGCATGTTTACTAATAAGTTTAAGTTCACTTTTAACATTAGCCATATAATCACCCAAGTGTCCAAGCATATTTGAATTATATTTTAATTGTCTACCAAAATAAGCATTAAAATCTTCTTTCTTAGCCATAAATTTATGAAACTCATCTAAGCATGGGCTAGCAATTTTAGTAAATGGGATTACAACTTTATCTTATCTATAGAGAGAATTTACCTTTACTACCTATGTCGGGTTATCAAGACAATGAGTTTCTTCAATAGGTAAAGGATTTGGATTATATGTTTCTTCAACAGGCGGTAAATTAAGACCTAGTATTTCTTCACTAGGAGGTAAATTCTTAACATTTTCAGCTTTAATACCCTTTTCTTTCATAGATTCTTTGCCTCTTGCATATCTTCAGGACTGAGAAATAGAATACCCCTCTTCTTCGGAGTTGGTTTAGGAATAGGCTCAGGAATTGGCTCCGGAGGTGTCCAATTATTTTCATTTGTCAACATATTATTCAATAGAATTTCAGCTTCATCCGGTGTTCTTTCCCTGAAAACAGAACCAGCACAACTATCCAGGTAATCTCTGGAGGCATCGGTTAGTCCATTATAAAAGATATCAAGTATTTCATTTTTCTTAAGAGGATGATCAGACAAAGTATTAAGTAATTGGAGAAGCCTCCCCCAAGCTTGTGGGAGACTCTCTTCTTCAATTTGCACAAAATTATATATACCCCTTAAAGCAGCTTGTTTCTTATGAGCAGGGAAATATTTAGCAGAGAAGTAATAAATCATATCCTGGGGACTACGCGCACAACCAGAATCAAGAGAATTAAACCATATCTTAGCATCACCCTTTAATGAGAACGGAAATATTTTAAGGATATAAAAGTAACAGATTCTCTCATCTTTAGTAAACAGGGTAGCTATATCATTCAATTTAGTAAGATGTGCCACAACAGTTTCAGATTCATAACCATGAAAAGGATCAGATTCAACCAAACTAATTATATCAGGATCAATAGAGAATTCATAATCCTTATCAGTAACAAAGATAGGTGAAGTAGCAAAAGCAGGGTCAAGTTTCATTCTAGCATTTAGAGATTGCTTACTCCATTTAGCTAATAATTTTTTAAGTTCAGTTCTATTTCTGCAAGCTAAAATGGCTAAAGAAGCATCTTGATCAAAAACATAACCCTTATGAATAGCAAGTGGTTCTTCATCATCGCTTTCATCAGTATCATCAGATTCAATATTTTCAATTTCTCTAGCCCTAGCAAGTTGCTCATCAAGAAAAGCGCTAAGTGGCATAGTAGTATCAGGCATAGAGATAGTTTCATCATAAGTATCATGCATAGCAGAAGTGGCATCATCAATAACATGCGACATATCAGAACGAATAGCAGAAGTAGGTGTAGGTATCGCAAACTTACTCATAACAGAAGGTGAATTAGGTGCAAAGCTAGATGGCAGTTCCTTTCCTCCCCTCATAGTTGGGGGATAGATCTTGATTTTTGGATCTCTCAAGTTCTGCATAATGATAAGCAGATAGATATCCCAAGTGACTCAAAGAATAGAGCTATGCTCCCCGACAACGGCACCAGAAAATAGTCTTGATAACCCACAAGTATAGGGGATCGCAACAGTTTTCGAGGGTAGAGTATTCAACCCAAATTTATTGATTGGACACAAGGGGAGCCAAATAATATTCTCAAGTATTAGCAGCTGAGTTGTCAATTCAACCACACCTGGAAACTTAATATCTGCAGCAAAGTGTTTAGTAGCAAAGTAATATGATAGTGGTGATAACGGTAGCAAAAGGTAACAGAAGTAAAAGCAATGTTTTTGGTATTTTGTAGTGATGATAGCAATAGCAATGGGAAAGTAAATAAGCGAAGAACAATATGTGGAAAGCTCGTAGGCAATGGATCGGTGATGGAGAATTATGCCGGATGCGGTTCATCATGTAACAGTCATAACCTAGGGTGACACAAAACTAGCTCCAGTTCATTGATATAGTGTAGGCATGTATTCCAAACATAGTCATACGTGCTTATGGAAAAGAACTTGCATGCCATCTTTTGTCCTACCCTCCCGTGGCAGCGGGGTCCTTACGGAAACTAAGGGATATTAAGGTCTCCTTTTAACAAAGAACCGGAACAAAGCATTAACACATAGTGAATACACGAACTCCTCAAACTACGGTCATCACCGGTAAGTATCCTGATTATTGTCACTTCGGGGTTAACGGATCATAACACATAATAGGTGACTATAGACTTGCAAGATAGGATCAAGAACACTCATATATTGATGAAAACATAATAGGTTCAGATCTGAAATCATGGCACTCGGGCCCTAGTGACAAGCATTAAGCATAGCAAAGTCATAGCAACATCAATCTCAGAACATAGTGGACACTAGGGATCAAACCCTAACAAAACTAACTCGATTACATGATAGATCCCATCCAACCCATCACCGTCCAGCAAGCCTACGATGGAATTACTCATGCACGACGGTGAGCATCATGAAATTGGTGATGGAGGATGGTCGATGATGACGATGGCGACGGATTCCCCTCTCCGGAGCCCCGAACAGACTCCAGATCAGCCCTCCCGAGAGGTTTTAGGGCTTGGCGGCGGCTCTGTATCGTAAAACATGATGATTTCTTCTCTCTGATTTTTTTCTCCCCGAAACTCAATATATGGAGGTGGAGTTGGAGTCGGAGACGCAACAGGGGGCCCACGAGGTAGGGGGGCGCGCCCTAGGGGGGCATGCACGCCCCCCACCCTCGTGGAAAGGTGGTGCCCCCCTGGCATTCATCTTTGGTAGGTATTTTTCTTATTTTCTGAAAAGTGTCTCCGTGAAGTTTCAGGTCATTCCGAGAACGTTTGCTCCTGCACATAAATAACACCATGGTAATTCTGCTGAAAACAACGTCAGTCCGGGTTAGTTCCATTCAAATCATGCAAGTTAGAGTCCAAAACAAGGGCAAAAGTGTTTCGAAAAGTAGATACGTTGGGGACGTATCACATCCCCAAGCTTAATTCCTGCTCGTCCTTGAGTAGGTAAATGATAAAAACAGAATTTTTGATGTGGAATGCTACTTGGCATATTTTCAATGTAATTCTTCTTAATTGTGGCATGAATATTCAGATCCGAAAGATTCAAGACAACAGTTTAATATTGACATAAAAATAATAATACTTCAAGCATACTAACTAAGCAATTATGTCTTCTCAAAATAACATGGCCAAAGAAAGTTATCCCTACAAAATCATATAGTCTGGCTATGCTCTATCTTCACCACACAAAGTATTTAAATCATGCACAACCCCGATCACAAGCCAAGCAATTGTTTCATACTTTTGACATTCTCAAAACTTTTTCAATCTTCACGCATACTTGAGCGTGAGCCATGGACATAGCACTATAGGTGGAATAGAATGGTGGTTGTGGAGGAGACAAAAAGGAGAAGATAGTCTCACATCAACTAGGCGTATCAACAGGCTATGGAGATGCCCATCAATAGATATCAATGTGAGCGAGTAGGGATTGCGATGCAACGGATGCACTAGAGCTATAAGTATATGAAAGCTCAAAAAGAAACTAAGTGGGTGTGCATCCAACTTGCTTGCTCACGAAGACCAAGGGCATTTTGAGGAAGCCCATCATTGGAATATACAAGCCAAGTTCTATAATGAAAGATTCCCACTAGTATATGAAAATGACAACATAGGAGACTCTCTATCATGAAGATCATGGTGCTACTTTGAAGCACAAGTGTGGTAAAAGGATAGTAGCATTGTCCCTTCTCTCTTTTCTCTCATTTTTTTATTTGGGCCTTTTCTCTTTTTATGGCCTCTTTTTGTTCGTCCGGAGTCTCATCCCGACTTGTGGGGGAATCATAGTCTCCATCATCCTTTCCTCAATTGGGACAATGCTCTAATAATGATGATCATCACACTTTTATTTTCTTACAACTCAAGAATTACAACTCGATACTTAGAACAAGATATGGCTCTATGTGAATGCCTCCGGTGGTGTACCGGGATATGCAATGACTCATGAGTGACATGTATGAAAGAATTTTGACGGTGGCTTTGCCACAAATACGATGTCAACTAAATGATCATGCAAAGCAATATGACAATGATGAAGCGGAACGACGGAAAGTTGCATGGCAATATATCTCGGAATGGCTATGGAAATGCCATGATAGGTAGGTATGGTGGCTGTTTTGAGGAAGGTATATGGTGGGTGTATCACACGGCGAAAGGTGCGCGGTATTAGAGAGGCCAGCAACGGTGGAAGGGTGAGAGTGCCTATGATCCATGGACTCAACATTAGTCATAAAGAACTCATATACTTATTGCAAAAATCTACAAGTTATCAAAGCAAAGTATTACGCACATGCTCCTAGGGGGATAGACTGGTAGGAAAAGACCATCGCTCATCCCCGACCGCCACTCATAAGGAAGACAATCAACAAATAAATCATGCTCCGACTTCATCACATAATGGTTCACCATATGTGCATGCTACGGGAATCACAAACTTTAACACAAGTATTTCTCAAATTCACAACTACTCAACTAGCATGACTCTAATATCACCATCTCCATATCTCAAAACAATTATCAAGTATCAAACTTCTCATAGTATTCAACACACTCATAAGAGAATTTTATTATTAATCTTGTATACCTAGCATATATGATTATTTAAGCAAATTACCATGCTATTTAAGACTCTCAAAATAATCTAAGTGAAGCATGAGAGATCAATAGTATAAAACAAATCCACCACCGTGCTCTAAAAGATATAAGTGAAGCACTAGAGCAAAACTATATAACTCAATAGATATAAGTGTAGCACATAGAGTATTCTAATAATTTCCGATTCATGTGAGTATCTCTCAAAAGGTGTGTACAGCAAGGATTATTGTGTTAAACTAACAAATAAAGGCTCAAATCATACTAGACGCTCCAAGCAAAACACGTATCATGTGGTGAATAAAAATATAGCTCCAAGTAAAGTTACCGATAGAAGTAGACGAAAGAGGGGATGCCTTCCGGGGCATCCCCAAGATTTGGCTTTTAGGTGTCCTTAGATTATCTTGGGGGTGCCATGGGCATCCCCAAGCTTAGGCTCTTGCCACACCTTTTTCCATAATCCATCAAATCTTTACCCAAAACTTGAAAACTTCATAACACAAAACTTAAAGAAGGAAATCTCGTGAGCTCCGTTAGTGAAAGAAAACAAAAGACCACTTCAAGGTACTGTAATGAACTCATTATTTATTTATATTGGTGTTAAACCTACTGTATTCCAACTTCTCTATGGTTTATAAACTATTTTACTAGCCATAGATTCATCAAAATAAGCAAACAACACACGAAAAACAGAATCTGTCAAAAACAGAACAGTCTGTAGTAATCTGTAGCTAGCGCAAGATATGGAACCCCAAAAATTCTAAAATAAATTTCTGGACGTGAGGAATTTATCTATTAATCATCTGAAAAAATAATTAACTAAATAGTACTTTCCAAATAAAAATGGCAGCATTTCTCATGAGCGCTAAAGTTTCTGTTTTTACACCAGGATTAACAAGACTTTCCCCAAGTCTTCCCAACGGTTCTACTTGGCACAAACACTAATTAAACACAAAAAAACACAAATAAAACAGAGGCTAGATAAATTATTTATTACTAAACAGGAGCAAAAAGCAAGGAATAAAAATAAAATTGGGTTGCCTCCCAACAAGCGCTATCGTTTAACGCCCCTAGCTAGGTATAAAAAGCAAGGATAGATCTAGGTATTGCCATCTTTGGTAGGCAATCCATAAGTGGCTCTCATAATAGATTCATAAGGTAATTTAATTTTCTTTCTAGGAAAGTGTTCCATGACTTTCCTTAACATAAATTTGAATCTAATATTTCCTTCCTTCATATCAATAATTGCACCAATCGTTCTAAGGAAAGGTCTACCAAGAATAATAGGACATGAAGGATTGCAATCTATATCAAGAATGATAAAATGTACGGGCACATAGTTCCTATTTGAAACAATAAGAACATCATTAATTCTTCCCATAGGTTTCTTAATAGTGGAATCCTCAAGGTGCAAGTTTAGATAGCAATCATCAAAATCACGGAATCCTAACAAATCACATAAAGTCTTTGGAATCGTGGAAACACTAGCACCCAAATCACACAAAGCATAACATTCATGATCTTTAATTTTAATTTTAATAGTAGGTTCCCACTCATCATAAAGCTTTCTAGGGATAGAAACTTCCAACTCAAGTTTTTCTTCATAAGATTGCATCAAAGCATCAACGATATGTTTGGTAAAAGCTTTATTTTGACTATAAGCATGAGGAGAATTTAGCACGGATTGCAACAAGGAAATACAATCTATCAAAGAGAAATTATCATAATTAAATTCCTTGAAATCCAAAATAGTAGGTTCATCAATATTTTAAGTTTTGATCTCTTCAGTCCCACTTTTATCAATTTTAGCATCAAGATCTAAAAACTCCGAATTCTTGGAACACCTTCTAGGTAAGGGTGGATCATATTCAGTCCCATCATTATCAAGATTAATATTGCAAAACAAAGATTTAATAGGGGACACATCATGACATCAATAACTTTTAGATTTTCATCTTTATTATCATGGAAACTAGAAGAACACGCTCTTATAAAGGAATCTTTCTTAGCACTTATCCTAGCGGTTCTTTCTTTGCACTCATCAATGGAAATTCTCATGGCTTTGAGAGACTCATTGATATCATGCTTAGGTGGAATAGATCTAAGTCTCAAATAATCAACATCAAGAGAAATTCTATCAACGTTCCTAGCCAACTCATCAATCTTAAGCAATTTTTCTTCAATCAAAGCATTGAAATTCTTTTGCGAAGTAATAAATTCTTTAATATTAGATTCAAAATCAGAGGGCATCTTATTATAATTTCCATAAGAATTGTTGTAGGAATTACCATAATTATTAGAGGAATTACTAGGATAAGGCCTAGGATTAAAATTTCCTCTATACGCGTTGTTACCAAAATTGTTCCTACCAACAAAATTCACATCCATAGATTCATTATTATTCTCAATCAAAGTAGACAAAGGCATATCATTAGGATCAGAATAAACACTTTTATTAGCAAATAATTTCATAAGTTCATCCATCTTTCCACTCAAAACATTAATTTCTTCTATCGCATGCACTTTCTTATTAGTAGATATTTCAGTGTGCCATTGAGAATAATTAACCATAATATTATCTAGGAGTTTAGTAGCTTCTCCTAAAGTGATTTCCATAAAAGTGCCTCCCGCGGCCGAATCTAAAAGATTTCTAGAAGCAAAATGCAATCCAACATAAATTTTTTGTATAATCATCCACAAATTTAAACCATGAGTTGGGCAATTACATATCATTAATTTCATCCTCTCCCAAGCTTGTGCAACATGTTCATGATCAAGTTGCTTAAAATTCATAATATCGTTTCTAAGAGAGATGATCTTAGCGGGAGGAAAATACTTAGAGATGAAAGCATCTTTGCACTTATTCCAAGAATCAATACTATTTTTAGGCAAAGACGAAAACCAAGCTTTAGCATGATCTCTAAGAGAAAAAGGAAAGAGCTTCAATTTAACAATATCATTATCAACATCTTTCTTCTTTTGCATATCACACAAATCAACGAAGCTATTTAGATGGGTAGCGGCATCTTCACTAGGAAGGCCGGAAAACAGATCTTTCATGACAAGATTCAGCAAGGCAACATTAATTTCGCAAGATTCAACATCGGTAAGAGGAGCATTCTGAGTGCTAATAAAATCATAGTTGTTGGTATTGGTAAAGTCACACAATTTAGTGTTATCTTGAGCCATCGTGACAAGCAAGCAATCCAACACACAAGCAAATGAGAAACAGGCAAAAAGAGGCAAATAGAGAAAGAGAGGGAGGATAGAGAGAGAGAGAGGGCGAATAAAATGGCAAGGGTGAAGTGGGGGAGAGGAAAACGAGAGGCAAATTGCAAATAATGTAATGCGGGAGATAAGGGTATGTGATGGGTACTTGGTATGTTGACTTTTGCGTAGACCTCCCCGGCAACGGCGCCAGAAATCCTTCTTGCTACCTCTTGAGCACTTGCGTTGGTTTTCCCTTGAAGAGGAAAGGGTGGTGCAGCAAAGTAGTGTAAGTATTTCCCTCATTTTTGAGAACCAAGGTATCAATCCAGTAGGAGGCTACGCGCGAGTCCCTCGCACCTACAAAAAACAAATAAATCCTCGCAACCAACGCGATAAGGGGTTGTCAATCCCTACACGGTCACTTACGAGAGTGAGATCTGATAGGTTTGATAAGATAATATTTTTGGTATTTTTATGATAAAGATGCAAAGTAAAATAAAAGCAATGAAATAACTAAGTATTGGAAGATTAATATGATGAAGATAGACTCGGGGGCCATAGGTTTCACTAGTGGCTACTCTCAAGAGCATAGGTATTTTACGGTGGGTGAACGAATTACTGTTGAGCAATTGACAGAATTGAGCATAGTTATGAGAATATCTAGGTATGATCATGTATATAGGAATCACGTCCAAGACAAGTAGACCGACTCCTGCCTGCATCTACTACTATTACTCCACACATCGACCGCTATCCAGCATGCATCTAGAGTATTAAGTTCATAAGAATAGAGTAACGCCTTAAGCAAGATGACATGATGTAGAGGGATAAATTCATTCAATACAATAAAAACCCCATCTTGTTATTCTCGATGGCAACAATACAATATGTGCCTTGCTGCCCCTACTGTCACTGGGAAAGGACACCACAAAATTGAACCCAAAGCTAAGCACTTCTCCCATTGCAAGAAAGATCAATCTAGTAGGCCGAACCAAACTGATAATTCGAAGAGACTTGCAAAGATAACCAATCATACATAAAAGAATTCGGAGAAGATTCAAATATTGTTCATAGATAAACTTGATCATAAACCCACAATTCATCGTTCTCAACAAATACACCTCAAAAGAAGATTACATCGAATAGATCTCCACAAGAGAGGGGGAGAACTTTGTATTGAGATCCAAAAAGAGAGAAGAAGCCATCTAGCTAATAACTATGGACCCGAAGGTCTGAGGTAAACTACCCACACTTTATCGGAGAGGCTATGGTGTTGATGTAGAAGCCCTCCGTGATCGATGCCCCCTCTGGCGGAGCTCCGGAACAGGCCCCAAGATGGGATCTCGTGGATACAGAAAGTTATGGCGGTGGAATTAGGGTTTTGGCTCTGTATCTGCTCATTTGGGGGTACGTAGGTATATATAGGAGGAAGAAGTACGTCGGTGGAGCAACAGGGGGCCCACGAGGGTGGAGGGCGCGCCTGGGGGGTAGGCGCGCCCCCCCCCTACCTCGTGGCCTCCCTGTTGGTTGCTTGACGTAGGGTCCAACTCTCCTGGATCATGTTCGGTGAGAAAATCACGTTCCCGAAGGTTTCATTCTGTTTGGACTCCATTTGATATTCCTTTTCTTCGAAACCCTAAAATAGGCGAAAACAACAATTCTGGGTTGGGCCTCCGGTTAATAGGTTTGTCCCAAAAATAATATAAAAGTGGATAATAAAGCCCAATAAGGTCCAAAACAATAGATAATATAGCATGGAGCAATCAAAAATTATAGATACGTTGGAGATGTATCACCTCTCGAGCAGGAGCGCTTCAAGCGCCAGCTAGTAGCCACCGCGAGGAGCCTGAAAAAGAAGCAGCAGCAGCTTCAAGCTGACCAAGATCTGCTCGTCGACAGGTGGACCG
This sequence comes from Triticum dicoccoides, assembly GCF_002162155.2. NCBI lineage: Eukaryota > Viridiplantae > Streptophyta > Magnoliopsida > Poales > Poaceae > Triticum > Triticum dicoccoides. The sequence continues at coordinate 23,780,340 of NC_041388.1, forward strand.
ACATTATGGCAGCCGAAGAATACGACCTCAGACGCCCAGCCAAGATTTACCCAAAATGAAGATTGCTACCTCAGTTCGATGAAGAGGCGCCGGAGCCCATACTTCCCTCGTGTAATGTGGCTGAACGAACACTACGCGGTCGGGACAGTACGGCAGACCGACCACCTCGTGGTTGGGATACAACGGCAACTCAAGCAGAACAGCAGCCCGCCCCGCCGCCACGAAAAAACAGAGACAAAACAGTTCGGGGTCATACACATGACCTCCGGCAGACCCTGGATAGTAGAGCAGGATATACCCGATCGATTAACGGATCGCGAGGACGTTCCTTGACACGTGATGATGGCTACCTATTTGGACGTGACAAACCTAGTCACACCCAAGCCGACAAATGTAGACGGACTCCATCAGAGCTACTTCGCAACGCGGCCCGATATAGAGGCGCCACACACCCTCTTTGCTTCATCGATGAAGTAATGGATCATGAATTCCCCGAAGGGTTCAAACCCGTTAATATTGAATCATACGATGGAACAACCGGCCCCGCGGTTTGGATCGAGGATATTATTCTCCATATCCACATGACCTGCGGAGATGACCTCCATGCTATCAAATATCTCCCACCAAATCTCAAATGGCCAGCTCGACATTGGTTAAATAGCCTGCCTGAAAACTCTATCGGCAGCTGGGAGGACTTGGAAGAAGCCTTCCTCGACAACCTTCCCAGGTACATATGTCCGGCCACTAGACGCCGATGACTTAAGCCACATAGTCCAACAACCTTGAGAGTCAGCCAGGAAATTTTGGACCAGGTTCCTAACCAAAAAGAACCAGATTGTTGACTGTCCGGATGCCGAAGCTCTAGCGGCCTTTAAACATAGAATCCATGACAAATGGCTCGCCCTCCACCTCGGCCAAGAAAAGCCGAAATCTATGACAGCCCTCACGGCACTTATGACCCGCTTTTGTGCGGGTGAGGATAGGTGGCTGGCTTGTAGTAAAAATACGGCCAGCGACGCAGGCCCTTCCGAGGCCAAAAACTGCAACGACAAGCTCCGACGCAGCAGGCACAAACACCGAAGCAATGGCGATAACACTGATGACACTATTGTCAACGCTGGATTCAGTGACTCCAAGTCCGGTCAGCGGAAAAAGCCGTATAAAAGAAACAATCAGGGACCGTCCAGCATGGACCACATACTCGACCGACCGTGCCAAATCCATGCCACCCCAGACAAACCAGCCAACCATACCAACAGAGATTGCTGGTTTTTAAGCAAGCCGGCAAGTTGAATGCCGAGAACAAGGAAAAGGGATCACAGAGCGAGAACGATGACGAGGAGCCCCTGCAGCCAAACACAGGGGGACAGAAGAAGTTTCACCCGCAGGTCAAAACGGTGAACATGATATATGCTACACACATCCCCAAGAGGGAGCACAAACGTGCACTCAGGGACGTCTATGCGATGGAGCCAGTCGACCCAAAATTCAATCCATAGTCATCGTGCCCGATCACTTTTGATCGTCGGGATCATCCTACCAGTATCCGGCATGGCGGATCAGTCGCACTAGTCCTAGACCCAAACATTGATGGATTCCACCTGACGCGAGTCCTCATGGATGTCGGCAGCAGCCTCAATTTGCTCTATCATGATACAGTGCACAAAAATGGGCATTAACCCATCACGGATCAAGCCCACAAGGACTACCTTTAAAGGAGTCATACCAGGCGTAGAGGCCCACTGTACGGGCTCAATCACACTAGAGGTTGTGTTTGGATCTCCGGACAACTTCCGAAGCGAGGAGTTAATCTTCGACATCGTCCCCTTTCGCAGCGGCTATCACGCACTGCTTGGACGAACCGCATTTGCTAGATTCAATGCGGTACCTCACTATGCTTATCTCAAGCTCAAGATGCCCGGTCCACATGGCGTCATAACATTCAATGAAAATACGGAATGCTCCCTCTGTACCGAAGAGCACACAGCTGCCTAAGTAGCAGAAGTATAGAGCGGCCTTCTTAAGCAGAACCTTAATTAGGTTGCCGAGCCCTCGGACACCGTCAAGAGAGTCCGGACTATTCTGCAGCCAGACAGCCCGGCTCGTCAAGAGCTTAACTAGAAATTCGGCCTCCGTCCCAGTCCCAATCAAATGGCGGCATTCGTACCGCGCGTACATAACTACGCACTCAAAATTCCATGGGCATCGATGGAGGCATAGCTAGCCTGTGATCCACGGTGCGGCTCGACCGACCCTGGATCCGCACACATTCACTTTTTATTTTTTCATTTCGGGTTTTTCTCTTCTCGAGGCTTTTTCTACTAAAACTGATCATCGGACCGATCATGGGACGGATACACCAAGGAGGCAAGGAGCTTTGACGTACACAGGAATCCACAGGTGGTTTCTGCTAACGATTGCTATACCTGTTTTACATACCCGCACACAGCTCGCCCTTGGTCATGGCATGTTAAATAGCCTTACTTGCTTATCGTATTACTTGCACAAGTATGCCTCGACGTATTAATCAACTTACAATGGAAAATAATTGGCAGCGTCAGCTTATTACTTGATTTTTTTTCCTTTCCTTTGTATTTATTACTCATCGCACCCGTACACTCTGGTACGTATTACTTCGCCACACTAGTAGAAAAAGGGTCTTCTGTCCCGGTTGGTAAGGACCTTTTATCCCGGTTTTTGAACCGGGACTAAAGGGTCGTTACTAATGCCCTGGCCCTTTAGTCCCGGTTCAAATAGGAACCGGGACAGATGGGCCTCCATGTGGCCGGTGCGCCGAGCCCAGGCAGGAGGGCCTTTGGTCCTGGTTGGTGGCACCAACCGGGACCAATAGGCATCCACGCGTC
>NC_041388.1:23783467-23788768 GCF_002162155.2 Triticum dicoccoides
GTTGGGGGTTTTGGGAGGTTAATTTAGGTGCTTCATATATTGTGTTAGCTAGCTAATTAATAGAGAGAAGTGTCCTCTCTTATGTCCGTGCTTGGTCGATGCTACGTACTATATACGTATAGAGAGGACTAGACACGCTAGCTAGCTAGTAAGCAAACAAAGGAAACAAATTATCGTCGTGAACATATATGCATACAGAGAGAAGTGATATCGACTACCTCTCCTTCTCCGAGAGATTGGTCAAACAACAAGTTCTCGTATATCTATCCGACACTACCGGCTACATATACACAATAACTATCTCTTACAATATAATCTCCTAATTATATACGAACACATGATCCACATAGTATTCTCCATCTTCAGCGATCACGTGGTCAAGGAAGAATGCCGCCAATTCCTCTTAAATTGCTCGCATACGAGCTGGTGCTAGGAGTTCATCCCGCATCTGAAAGATCTAATTTGAGGAAGGGGGTCAATACATATATATATATATATATATGAATAAATTAAACTCAACACAAATGATGGTAATAAAATAAAATTGTGAATATTATTGCTTACGCACTTCATATTGTTCGTCAGAGTACCCTCGTTCACAGGTCGTGTGGCGGATGGACTCGCAAACGTAGTTTCCACAGAAATCATTCCCTTGTTCCTGCCACAACCACTTTACAAGAAATAGAGGTCAATCAAACTGATAAGCAAGCATGCCAAATGGTATTGATGAAACTAGCGCTTGAATCACTAGGAGATGCGCGGAACATGTTACTATAGTACTTACTTTCGGGTGTCTAAATTGCAGCTTCTTCGGCAGTCCCGGAGCTTTTTTGGTGAATTTTCTCCAAACCCTGCCAGACAAAGAAAACAATTACTTGATATCAGGAAATGAACAAAGTTGCTGATATGGTGGATAATGATCAATTTAACTTACTTCTCGAGCATTTGAGTCATGTCCGCATAGTCCTGGGATCTTTTCGTCTCGAGTCTAAGACGGTTACTAGTCCCTGCTCAAGCTTATTCTCTAGGAGAATATAGTGGAATCTGTGCACGCATGCATAACTCATCAATTAAATTACTATAACCTAGACTGATAAGGGAAACTGAATATGCACAAGACAGTAACACTCACTTGAAGTTGTAAGGAAAGAGTATTATATCTTTGTTTTCATTTATTACCAACGATCGTAGCAAGTTGGCCTCGGTATCGTCGGCACGATATTTAACCTCAGTTGCATCTATGAGATTTGTGTTAATGAACCCAATATCACCGATTTGTCTTCTCTTCAATTCGGCGATCTTCAATCTGCATAATATAGTGAGGATAATTATAAATACATGCAATGAAAGAGCTGACCTATATAGAGAGACTTAATGACAGAAGTAATACTACTTACAGACAGTAGCAAGTGACCGTTGCTTTATCGAGGGCCTTTTGATTGAAAAACTGGAAGAAATCCTCAAATGGAACATTCAATAGTTCAATTCCAACGAGGTCATGCTCCTCTCTAACTCTCAGCGTCAAAGTATTCCTCCCCCCAGACTCTTTGCAGGTTTTCATGTACCAATCACGGAATCTTCGCATCATCGTTGTTAGAGATCTTTCATCTTTGACGAGAGGCTTCCCGTACTCGTATTTGTGTTCCTCCACCTCCAAGAACTCATAATGTACATCGTCAGGCAGGTAATCTCCAAGATTGCTATAACCGGGCACCATCCTCGGATCATTAGTAGGCACCTTGAGCGGGGGGGGGGGGCACGATTGGTTTGCTTGTTCGCCGAGTTGGGGAATTTTTTTCCCAGCTCGTTGTTCTTTTAACCTTTGATCACTGACAGTACTTCCTGACCACTCCGCTTTGACAAATGACTTTTCAATAATGCGCTCATAGTTTCCTTTCGGCGGAGACTTTGCTGGTTTTTTCAGGGCAGCCAGAGTGCGCTTCACTTTCACCTGATCTACCTTCTCCTTCGGAGGTGGATGTTTCTTTGCTTTCACCCCTTCAAAGAAGTTCCTCACTTCTTCTCGCGCGATCTCGGCGTTCTCCTCCGGGGTCCTCTCATATGGTAACTTCTCTGGAGTCTTCAGAGAACGACCGAATCTGTATTGCCTCCCGCCTCTGGCTGTACTGCTAGACGCTGACAGAGCAGACGGAGCGGCTGCGACTGTCTTCTTTCCTTGCTTAAGAGGAGGAGGAGAAGGACTACGACGCGCTGGAGCAGCCAGAGCGGCGGCGGGTCTCTTCCGCCCTTGCTGACGAGGCGGAGAAGGAGGAGGCTGGCTGCTCGGGCACGCCGGCGCAGGCGGAGAAGGAGGCGGAGTGCTGCCACGCGCCGGAGAAGGAGGCCGAGTGCCCTGATCATCACTCGCCGGAGGAGGAGGTGGTGGAGGAGGCGGAGTGCCCTGACTCGCCGGAGGAGGAGGAGGCGGAGGCGTCCAGTTCAGAAGGTTTGATGAGCTCCTTCCGCCATAGGCATGGAGTCTTCAGAGCAGAACCCAATCGAGTCTCCCCTTCACCGGTAGGGTGGTCAAGCTGGAGGTCCTCAAATCCCTCCGTTATTTCATCCACCATCACCCTAGCATATCCTTCTGGAATTGGCCGACAGTGAAAAGTTGCGCCGGGTTCAGTAGGAAAAATAGAGCTAACAGCCGCCTTGACCTTCAAATTCATCCATTGCGTCATAAGGTGGCAATTTTGAGACTCCGGGATAGCTGCCAGGAGCCGTCAAGACATGCTCCGGCTGAAGCAGCTCGGTGGAAGTCACGCCGCTTCTCCGCTGAGATGGCGGGGTAGCTTTGGGGGAAGCTTCGGCAGTTCGTTTGCTAGATTTGCTTATCGTTCCTCTATCGCTTGCACCCTTGTGTGCAGCGCCTGCATTTGGGTCTGCTGCACTTTTTTCCTCCTCTCCTGGCATTTGTAACCGCCTGCATCCAGAAAATCAGCCTTCCACGGAATGGAGCCTGGCGTGCCTCGTGTCCGTCCAGGGTGCTCAAGATTCCCAAGGGCCATTGTGAGCTCGTCGTTCTCTCTGTCTGGAACGAACGTCCCTTGCTGCGCTGCATCGATATAGTGCTTTAGCTTCTTGACTGGTATGTTCATTTGCTCGTCCGTCCAAACACATTTCCCTGATACATGTTCCACGGTTCCGCCAGCCCCGAAGAACCAAGGCCGTCAACTGTTTGGCCAGTTCATTGTCTCTGGTTCGATCCCTTTATCAAGCAGATCATTCTCAGCCTTGGCCCACTTAGGCCGGGCTTTGAGGTAGCCACCTGACCCTGTGCGATGGTGAAGCTTCTTCTTTGCAGCATTTTTCTTGTTTGTCGCCGACATCTTCTTACTCTTTTCCGGTGTCTTGTAGGGCACAAATGTGGGCCAGTGATCTCTGATCTTCTCATATCTGCCGATGAATTCTGGTGTCTCTTCGTTGTCGACAAACGTTTTCAGTTCATTCTTCCACCTCCTGAATAGCTCTGCCATCTTCTTAGAGCATGAGACTTGATTAATTGCTCTTTAACTGGCTTCTCTGGATCCTCCTCTGGCGGTAGGGTGAAATTTGCCTTCAGCTCAGTCCAAAGATCATCTTTCTGCATATCATTGACATAAGACACCTCAGGGTCTTTGTTCTTAGGCTTATACCATTGCTGGATGCTGATCGGGATCTTGTCCCTAACAAGAACCCCGCACTGAGCAAAAAATGCTTCCTTTGTCCGGATGGGTTCAATCGGCATGCCATCGCGCGCGATTTCTGTGATCTCAAACCTTTCATCCGAGCACAACTTTTTCTTTGGGCCTCGTCTCTTTACCGAAGTTGTGCTCAATTCGGAGGGCTAGAAAAAAGAAGAATTAGAGGATAGTTAATTAATATGTGTACATACCAAAACAATGAATGCATCAATTAGCTAGTCATCACAGGCTTAACTAATATATTTACCTAGCCGGACTCTGTTCGGTCACCGGAGCTGTCATCACGGGCTCCTTCTTGCACAAGCATTGGGTCACCGGAGCCATCATAATCATGTGTTTCCTCCTCCATTCTTCAATCACCGTAGCCTACTTCTTCTTCACCCTGTTCTCCTTCTAGACCATCATTGTCGTTAAGATATGACATGACATCACCTCCGGCTAAGATTATGTCCCCCAACACCTGTTCTTGTTCCTCATCTCGTCCGAACTCCATTGTTTCTGCAAATATTACAACATGGCAATTATTACACAAACATGACAACATGTGGATATATTAGTGGCAAACGTAGACCTAGCTTATTCAGGGTTTGGGGTGGCCTCGGCAACGCTTCAAGGGTAAGGGCGCGGCGGGAGGGGGTAGGAGACCGACATCGTTTTTTTCTAGGTTTTGGGTGTCCTCGAGAGTTTTGGTCGAGCGAGAGGGCCGGGGGGTGCTCCCGTGGTATAAGTTATCGGGGAGGGGGTAGGTCGAACGCCCCCTTGTGTTGAAGTTATCGGGACATGGAGTATATTGACAACGACACATCCGATAAAAAAAAGAAGACGGAGAAGAAATAAAAAGAGGAGATGAAGTTATTAATAGAGGAGAAGATTGAAGAAAAAAAGAAGAAAAAAAGAGGAGAAGAAGAAAGAAATAGAGGAGAAGAAGAGAAAATAGAATTTCTCTTCTTCTCCTCTATTCCTTTCTTCTTCTCCTCTTCTTTTTCTTCTTTTTTCTTCTTCTTATTTATTTCTCCTCTTCTTCCTCTCCTCTTCTTCTCCTTTCTTCCTCTTCTTATTTTCCTTTTTCCTCTCATTCTTTTTCTTCTTCTTCCTTTCCTAGCTAGATATATAAAACTTCTCTAAAAATGTAACTTTTGCATACATACATGGGAAAATAATATTATCAGGGAGGGGGTAGGTCAAACCCACCCCCTCATGTTGAAGTTATCGGGACACGGGGTATATCGACAACGACATATCCGATAAAAAATAAGAAGACGAAGAAGAAATAAAAAGAGGAGAAGAAGATATTAATAGAGGAGAAGATTGAAGAAAAAAAAGAAGAAAAAAAGAAGAAAAAAAGAGGAGAAGAAGAAAGGAATAGAGGAGAAGAAGAGAAAATAGAATAATCTCTTCTTCTCCTATTCTATTTTCTCTTATTCTCCTCTATTCCTTTCTTCTTCTCCTCTTCTTTTTCTTCTTTTTTCTTCTTCTTATTTATTTCTCCTCTTCTTCCTCTCCTCTTATTCTCCTTTCTTCCTCTTCTTATTTCCCTTTTTCCTCTCATTCTTTTTCTTCTTCTTCCTTTCCTAGCTAGATATATAAAACTTTTCTAAAAATGTAACTTTTGCATTCC
>NC_041388.1:23789133-23789702 GCF_002162155.2 Triticum dicoccoides
AGTCATATATAAAAACTTTCTGTATATGAACAAAAAACTTTATATGAACAAAAAACTTTCTACGAACAAAAAAACATTTTTGACATATTTAGCACATTCTAAATTTTCCTAACTCTTTTACAACCACAAAAATTACTCCAACTTCATGATAGTACCCACACTCCATTTCACCAAAAACCTTCTTATCCATAGTTCAAAATTTTCAAATTTCATTCAAATGAAATTTTAACCAGATTCAAATTCCTTGCTGAAAACCTATTCTAAACCAATCCAAAAATTCTGAAATTTTGCCATCACCTTTGTCTTGCATTAGTACCTCACCAAAAAAAATATCCTAAATTCTAAAAATGCCCAAAGCCATCTAGCATTTGATCAAACACCCTCTATATGCACTGTTCATATCTGAAAAAAATCAGAAATTTCAGAGCATGGACCAGGGGCTTGTTGCTGCTGCTGCTCCACTCCTTATCCTCTCCTCTCCTTCTCCTCTCCTTCTGCTCTTCAATGCATCGGGGCCGACGGCGACCATGGAGCAGGGGCAGAGAGCAAGGACGCTCGGGCGCAAGAGC
>NC_041388.1:23790317-23791071 GCF_002162155.2 Triticum dicoccoides
TAAAGGGGGGCATTGGTCCCGGCTGGTGCCACAAACCGTGACCAATGCACCCCTTTAGTCCCGGTTGGTGGCACCAACCGGGACCAAAGGCCTTGTGCTGCCCCACGTCAAAAGTTTAGTACCACCTCGCTAGCTGAGAGAGCTCGAGAGTGGTTTATAAGCCCCACTGCGGCTGCCCTCTTGAGTTCCTCTCAAATGCCGGCTTATGGGCCTAATCTCACACTATGCTGTCTGTGGGCCTATTGGGCCTTCCGCGGGCCTGAATCCTGACCCAGGTTGGGTTTATAGTCGTATTCAGGCCGTGGTGGCCCAATAGGTGGCAGTTTTTTATTTTTTTCCAGTTTTTTTGTTTTGTTTTTTGCATTATTTATTTTCTTTTGTTTCTTGCTTTATTTTTTTTATTCTTTTTGCTTTTAGTTTTAGAAAAATTATAAAGTTTCTGTTAGTGCCATTAGTTTCCAAATTTGAATAGTTAAAATTTGAATTCTTTGAAATTTATGTGAATCACAAGTTTTTGATTAACTTTATTAGAAAAATACTTTTTTTCCAGTTTTTTTGTTTTGTTTTCTGCATTATTTTTTTTTGGTTTTTTGCCTTATTTTTTAATTATTTTTGCTTTTAGGTCAGCAAAATTATAAACTTTCTGCTAGTGCCATTAGTTTTCAAATTTGAATAGTTAAAATTTGAATTCTTTGAAATTTATGTGAATCACAAGTTTGGGATTAACTTTACTAGAAAAATAGTTTTTTTCTAG
>NC_041388.1:23791289-23796289 GCF_002162155.2 Triticum dicoccoides
ACTAGAAAAATAGTTTTTTTCCTGTTTTTTGGTTTTATTTTTTGCATTATTTATTTTCTTTTGTTTTTTGCCTTATTTTTTAATTCTTTTTGCTTTTAGGTCAGCAAAATTATAAACTTTCTGTTAGTGCCATTAGTTTTAGAAAAATTATAAACTTGCTGTTAGTGCCATTAGTTTTCAAATTTGAATAGTTAAAATTTGAATTCTTTGAAATTTGTGTGAATCACAAGTTTGTGATTAACTTTACTATAAAAATAGTTTTTTCTATTTTTTTGTTTTGTTTTTTGCATTATTTATTTTCTTTTGTTTTTTGCTTTATTTTTTAATTCTTTTTTGCTTTTAGGTCAGAAAATTATAAACTTTCTGTTAGTGCCATTAGTTTTAGAAAAAATTAAAAACTTTCTGTTAGTGCCATTAGTTTTCAAATTTGAATAGTTAAAATTTGAATAATGGTATTACGAGGGCCGAACCATAAGGTATTAAAGCATTTCAAATGAAGTCTGAAAAAGTTGAAAGTTGGCATGGTATCATAATTTCACCCACATAACATGTGCATGTACAAAACGGACAATGGTATCATACTCGTCTGTTACAAAGTTGGCATGGTATCATCATAATAGTTGCGGGAGAAAGTCTTCACTTTTTCTTTGCTCGTGTCATTTGCTTATTGCACCGTAACCATGGATAATCTTCATCGTTTATCAGGATGCTTGGGTCAGCCTTGACTTTGAAGGGAGGAATTTCATGAAACTTTTCATAATCTTCAGACATGTCTGTCTTGCCCTCCACTCCCACGATGTCCCCTTTTCCTGAAAGAACTATGTGGCGCTTTGGCTCATCGTATGATGTATTCACTTCCTTATCTTTTCTTTTTCTCGGTTTGGTAGACATGTCCTTCACATAGATAACCTGTGCCACATCATTGGCTAGGACGAACGGTTTGTCTGCATACGCAAGATTGTTGAGATCCACTGTTGTCATTCTGTACTGTGGGTCTACCTATACCCCGCCTCCTGACAGATTGACCCATTTGCACTTAAACAAAGGGACCTTAAAATCATGTCCGTAGTCAAGTTCCCATATGTCCACTATGTAACCATAATATGTGTCCTTTCCCCTCTCGGTTGCTACATCAAAGCAGACACCACAATTTTGGTTGGTTCTCTTTTGATCTTGGGCGATCGTGTAAAATATATTCCCATTTATCTCGTATCCTTTGTAAGTCAATACAGTCAAAGATGGTCCCTTGGACAACAAGTACAGCTCATCACAAATAGTGTTGTCACCTCTGAGACGTGTTTCCAACCAACTACTGAAATTACTGATGTGTTCACATGTAATCCAGTCATCGCACTGCTCCGGGTGTTTGGAGCGCAGACTGTTCTTGTGTTCATCGACATACGGGGTCACCAAGGTAGAGTTCTGTAGAACTGTGTAGTGCGCTTGAGACCAAGAATATCCATCCATGCATATTATTGAGGCCCCTCCCAGCGTGCCTTTTCCAGTCAGTCTCCCCTCATACCGCGATTTAGGGAGACCTATCTTCTTTAGGCCAGGAATGAAGTCAACACAAAACCCAATGACATCCTCTGTTTGATGGCCCATGGAGATGCTTCCTTCTGGCCTAGCGCGGTTACGGACATATTTCTTTAGGACTCCCATGAACCTCTCGAAGGGGAACATATTGTGTAGAAATACGGGCCCCAGAATGACAATCTCGTCGACTAGATGAACTAGGACGCGCGTCATGATATTGAAGAAGGATGGTGGGAACACCAGCTCGAAACTGACAAGACATTGCGCCACATCACTCCTTAGCCTTGGTACAATTTCTGGATCGATCACCTTCCGAGATATTGCATTGAGGAATGCACATAGCTTCACAATGGCTAATCGGACATTTTCTGATAGAAGCCCCCTCAATGCAACCGGAAGCAATTGCGTCATAATCACGTGGCAGTCATGAGACTTTAGGTTCTGGAACTTTTTCTCTGGCATATTTATTATTCCCTTTATATTCGACGAGAAGCCAGTCGTGACCTTCATACTGAGCAGGCATTCAAAGAAGATTTCTTTCTCTTCTTTCGTAAGAGCTTAGCTAGCAGGACCTTTATACTGCTTCAGAGGCATGCTGTCTTTTTCGTGCAAACATTGCAGGTCCTCCCGTGCCTCAGGTGTATCTTTTGTCTTCCCATACATGCCCAAGAAGCCTAGCAGGTTCACGCAAAGGTTCTTCGTCATGTGCATCACGTCGATTGAGGAGCGGACCTCTAGGTCTTTCCAGTAGGGTAGGTCCCAAAATATAGATTTCTTCTTCCACATGGGTGCGTGTCCCTCAGCGTCAATCGGAACAGCTAGTCCGCCGGGACCCTTTCCAAAGATTACGTGTAAATCATTGACCATAGCAAGTACGTGATCACCGGTACGCATGGCGGGCTTCTTCCGGTGATCTGCCTCGCCTTTGAAATGCTTGCCTTTCTTTCGGCATTGATGGTTGGTCGGAAGAAATCGACGATGGCCCAGGTACACATTCTTCCTGCATTTGTCCAGGTATATACTTTTAGTTTCTTCTAAACAGTGCATGCACGCATGTATGCCTTGTTTGTCTGTCCTGAAAGGTTGCTGAGAGCGGGCCAATCATTGATGGTTACAAGCAGCAACACGTGCAGGTTAAATTCCTCCTGTTTGTGCTCATCCCACGTACGTACACCGTTTCCATTCCACAGCTGTAAAAGTTCTTCAACTAATGGCCTTAGGAACACATCAATGTCGTTGCCGGGTTGCTTAGGGCCTTGGATGAGAATTGGCATCATAATGAACTTTCGCTTCATGCACATCCAAGGAGGAAGGTTATACATACATAGAGTCACGGGCCAGGTGCTATGATTGCTGCTCTGCTCCCCGAAAGGATTAATGCCATCTGCGCTTAAACCAAACCATACGTTCCTTGGGTCACTTGCAAACTCATGCCAGTACTTTCTCTCGATTTTTCTCCACTGCGACCCGTCAGCGGGTGCTCTCAACTTCCCATCTTTCTTACGGTCCTCACTATGCCATCGCATCAACTTGGCATGCTGTTCATTTCTAAACAGACATTTCAATCATGGTATTATAGGATCATACCACATCACCTTCGCAGGAACCCTCTTCCTAGGGGGCTCACTGTCAACATCACCAGGGTCATCTCGTCTGATCTTATACCGCAATGCACCACATACCGGGCATGCGTTCAGATCCTTGTACGCACCGCGGTAGAGGATGCAGTCATTAGGGCATGCATGTATCTTCTGCACCTCCAATCCTAGAGGGCATACGACCTTCTTTGCTGTGTATGTACCGTCGGGCAATTCGGTATCCTTTGGAAGCTTCTTCTTCAATATTTTCAGTAGCTTCTCAAATCCTTTATCAGGCACAGCATTCTCTGCCTTCCACTGCAGCAATTCCAGTATGGTACCGAGCTTTGTGTTTCCATCTTCGCAATTGGGGTACAACCCTTTTTTGTGATCCTCTAACATGCGATCGAACTTCAGCTTCTCCTTTTGACTTTCGCATTGCGTCCTTGCATCGACAATGACCCGGCGGAGATCATCATCATCGGGCACATCGTCTGGTTCCTCATGATCTTCAGCATCTTCCCCCGTTGCAGCATCATTGGGCACATCGTCTGGTTCCTCTTGATCTTCAGCAGCTTCCCCCGTTGCAGCATCACCGTATTCAGGGGGCACATAGTTGTCATCGTCCTCTTCTTCTTCATCGTCTTCCATCATAACCCCTATTTCTCTGTGCCTCGTCCAAACATTATAGTGTGGCATGAAACCATTGTAAAGCAGGTGGGTGTCAAGGATTTTCCAGTCAGAGTAACACTTCGTATTCCCACATTTAGGGCATGGACAACACATAAAACCATTCTGCTTGTTTGCGTCAGCCACTTCGAGAAAATCATTCACGCCCTTAATGTACTCGGAGGTGTGTCTGTCACCGTACATCCATTGCCGGTTCATCTACGTGCATTATATATAATTAAGTGTGTCAAAAACCATTACAGAACATCATGAATAGATAATTAAGTGACCAAATTAATAGAAGTTCATCATCACATTAAAACCAAAGTACATACATAGTTCTCATCTAACAACATATAGCTCTCCAGAGCATCTAATTAATTAAACCATACATTGAAACTATGTAAAACATTTCAATGCGAAAACAAATGCGATCATAATCCCAACCAAGGTAACAATTGATCCAACGACATAATGATACCAAGCCTCGGTATGAATGACATATTTTCTAATCTTTCTCATCTTCAACCGCATTGCATCCATCTTGATCTTGTGATCACCGACGACATCCGTAACATGCAACTCCAATATCATCTTCTCCTCCTCAATTTTTTATTTTTTCCTTCAAGTAATTGTTTTCTTCTTACTAAATTTAACCTCTCGACAATAGGGTCGGTTGGAATTTCCGGTTCAACTATCTCCTAGATAAATAAAATCTATGTCACGTTGGTTGGCATAATTGTCATAAACAATAAATGAACCAAATAGTTATAAAAGGATAATATATACCGCATCCGAATCATAGCCAGGACGAGGGCCGACAGGGCCGGATACCAAAACCATCGCACTATATAATAACAAGCAATAATAAAAGTAAGAAAATTAGACAAGTATCTATCTAGCTAAAGTAAGAATTTTTTCTTTCAAAAAGAAGATAAGAACAAGAGGCTCACCACGGTGGTGCCGGCAACAAGATCGGTGCGGGCGATCAACGGCGGTGAAGACGGGAGTGGGACGTGATGGGCCCCTAAACCTAAACAAATCTCGAGGAAAATGGAGCTTTGAGGTCGAGCTTCGAGAGGAGAAAGCTTAACTAGTGTGGCTCGGGCATTTCATCGAACACCTCATGTGCATAGGAGGTGAGTTAGAGCACCACAAAGCTCTCCCCTTGCCGGCCAGAAAAAACAAAGCAGTGTGGAGTTCTTTGCTCGCCGACGG
>NC_041388.1:23796512-23824383 GCF_002162155.2 Triticum dicoccoides
CCGGTTCAAGCCACCAACCGGGAGCAATGGTGGTGAGCCAAGAGCGTGGCCCATTGGTCCTGGTTCGTCCCACCAACCGGGACCAAAGGGGCATGACTAACCGGGACCAATGCCCCCACGAGGCCTGGCTGGGGCCATCTGTCCCAGTTCGTGAGGCCAGGGGCCTGCCAGGCCTCGTGGGGGCATTGGTCCCGGTTCGTCATGCCCCTTTGGTCCACCTCAGCCTGGACCAAAGCCCTGCTTTCTACTAGTGCCAGGGGCTTCATCACGCCCCACAATACGGCAATAAAGTCCGAACACTTTTACCAGTATAGTTCGGCACCCCGAACTTATAGCATTATATGCATCGGCTCCGAAACATGTCTTTGGTCAATAGTTGGGTTGCCCGGCTCCTGTGCTATATCGGCTAGGGTAGTAAAGGTAGAAGTACTGTGATTGTGTCTCGGTTCTTCCGGACGAGCACTGACGGTGTCCTGGACTAGGGGGTACTCATCACGTCGTCTCCCGATCAGTTGGATTGGACCGAGGACCCCCATGGCCGCATACTCATGGGCTAGTTCGGACAGCTGCCGCATACAAGGAAGATTCCACAAGACTTGGCGATCAAGATAAGGACTCCTCCCCACCGGCGTATTCGGCTAGGACTCTTGTTATCCTAGGCCTATGGTGCATTATATAAACCAAGGCCAGGCTAGTCGATAGGACATATACATACAATCATACCATAGGCTAGCTTTTAGGGTTTAGCCTCTCCGATCTCGTGGTAGATCAACTCTTGTAATACTCATATCATCAATATCAATCGATCAGGACGTAGGGTATTACCTCCATCAAGAGGGCCCGAACCTGGGTAAATTATCGTGTCCCCTGCCTCCTGTTACCATCGATCCTAGATGCACAGTTCGGGACCCCCTAACCGAGATCCGCCGGTTTTGACACCGACATTGGTGCTTTCATTGAGAGTTCGGCTATGTGATCGGCAAAGGATCAATGGCTCACCCGCAGATCAACTGCGACGCCAGCATCTTCGTCGCCGGCTCGACTGGTCACCTCGGCTCGACCGAGGACCGTGCTCCATCTCTGATCGTCGTGTTTGGACGTGGGCCTTCATCAACATCAACTCCGATCTCTATCAAGATCATGGAGGAATCATCCATGGAGCTCGGGGGCTCAACGTCAACATTGCCCTCGGGCGACTGTGCTGTTTTTTTCGAACAACGAACTTGTATCCGCTGCCATCGCCTCCTCGAGCATCGCTTTGATGATTCCTTTGGTGGAATTGTGCGGAATTTAGTCTACAACAACCATGCAAAATGTCGCCGAGTTCCGATGGAGGAATCTTCGGCAATATACGATATTACCGGAGCCCTGTCAAAACTAGATGAGAATCTAGATGAGTTTAGGGCGTGGTCTCCAGCACCTAGCTCGGATGTGTTTTGGAAGATCCAATCATTGATCGGCTGAGAAATTCCTATATCTACCGCCCCTCCAAATTTCAGCTCGATCCGACCATCCAAACTCCGGGAACCTTCCGATTGGTGCCTCACTTTTCGGATCTGTTTTCTGCGCGAACACGGATCCGACCCGAATTCATGTTTCTTTATGAACGTGATATAGGACAACCTTCTTAAAGGAATTTCCTCCTAGGGTATTGTGTATTGTCTTTAAACACGTGCCCATAAAATTTTAAGCCTCCTCTGAGGTAATCTTCACTATCATGCTGGTGTCAAACCAGTCCGGCAATATTGCTCCAAGGCTGCCGACCTGCGCTAGACACGTCGTCACTTTGTTGAGCCGAGCTCAACTTCTTCGGAGCATCATCTCGGCAAGCCAAAGAAGAGTCCGGCATCGCGAAGGATAAATCACCATCGGCATTGCTGCCCCACGGATTACACGGAGCAAGCATACCGGCATCGCCGCACGGTCACATCATCAAGCCGGCATTGACCACGTCATGACCTGCATCGGCATGGCCGCACTATTGCTTCTTCAAGCTGGTGTCCATCACGCCGACCTACTTCGACTCATCGATTGACATCGAGGCTTCGACATCTCGGCTGGACCGGGGGCTTCATCATATCTTCATCAACCTACTCCGGTGACTTTGGCGTCACCAGCCGACCAACTTCGTCACGATTAGCTGGACCGTGGGCTTTGCCTCGGCAAGCCAACCTTTGCCAGCATTGCCATGCCGTCGTTTTATTGCCCATCAGGCAATGGGTGTGCGGATCGAGTCCCAATTTTGGGAATCACCTTCCTTCGGATTGCTACAACAAATAAACCAGGTGCTATTAATCCTAGTATTTTTTGCTTGTTTGGGTTCATTTTTCCCAAGGAATTATTACTCTGTTTGTCCATCATATGTACACAAGTCTATCAAATGGTGGCCGCATTAACGAGGGTCACATGGTGGTTCGGTCAGTCTCCGTACATAGTCCCGCGAACGCCGCATCCAGAACTCAGACCGACTTATGAATTCAGGCTTTGTCATGCCTTTACCGCATCACGCCGATGCCCTGCATCGACATTGACTTTGGCGCCAGGCCATATTTCTTTTATTACTCACTTTGCATAAATTATTAATTATGCAACGATTTTTTTATCATTACTATTATCTCTGGTTTGCACTATTTTTTGTGCGCAGGAAAATGATCCGGGTTGGGCAGTATCGTCAACTCGGCGTACTGACATACCACGTCATCTCGGCTGGACGGGGGGCCTCATCAACACTTCATTACCCCATGCCGGGGACTTCGGCATCACTCTGCCGGCCTGCATTGACCGTGCTATGTCACCACTTCGGAGTGCCGAGCCCTTTGCTCCGCCACCTCGGGACCGGCTTGGGGCATGGAACCTTGTCCCGCATCAAGATCGGACCGCGTCATCAATACCGAACACATTAACCAGCTAAGTTGCCTTCATGCTCAAAGTTTTAAAATTTTAACTTGTGTTCGGTTCGACCAAGCATTATACTTTTTTGGAAAAAAGTTGCTTGTAAAAAAATTCCTTGTCCAAACTTTGTTTGTGACACACAAATTCAAATACCCTGTTTATTTGGGGGCTTCCTTTATGAAGATTTTCCTCTTGCATATGATTATACTTGTATGGCTTCGTTACTTGTTCGTGTATTACGCCATAATATGCACCATATTGACTTAAGCGATTTGCATGTTGGGTTGCCTGGCTCCTGTGCTTACCCCTACGTTCCCGATTGTTCGGCAAGGGAGTAAAGGGAGCACCTCTGCGATTGTCATGACCGGATCCTCCGAGCTCTGACGTCAGACTGGGTGAAGCCGAAAGCTAGCGCTCTTATTGTTTTCAATCATGGTCGGCACACAACGGAACTCATGAGTACAAAAAATCTATTGCACAAGTCTCATAGTAATAATGAGCACCGAATAAAGGTATCGGTGGGGGTACTATTTTCTTCGAAGATGCTTCTTACACTTCGTCTGTAATATAGCATAAGTTCCCTGAGCGCGCTTTGTCTGTTACAACCTTATGGCCCGGTTGCCTGGTTATCAGAAACACTGCCGATATTCTCGACAGGTGGAGTACATAACACTTTTCGGTCCTTGACCGAAGAGGGAGAAGCCGACGGTTGGTTAAGACGCGTTTAAAGTTCGGGTGAACAAATATATGATATTAGTACTTCGGTACATACAATCATTATACATAAAATTCTTTTACCCAAGTCACTTGGGGGCTCTTAAATTTATATGAGCCGTTTTATAATAAGTGTTCTTCTTCTTAGTCGTTGCAAAGTTTTTATTATTATTACTATTTCTCACTCCTTTTTTCGACACGAGTGTGTGGTCACTAGCCAGGGAGCCTAATTTCTCTCTCAAAGCCGCTAGAGTTTAGTTTGCTAAACTGGCATAATGAGAAGTACTCCGCCTTTGGGATAGGAGGTTGAAGCCGTAGGCTGACCCGCTTGAAGTCTTGAGATAGGATGTGTCATGTTAAAGCACGTCACAAGCACTTTTGTTTAAAGTCCAATTTTCTGATTGGCACCAAACAATTGATCTAGTTCGGACGTCGATTTTTTCTGATGTTTTTTGGTTTTCCAAGCCTATGTCACTTTTGAAATATTTGTGCGTTTCCAGCATTAGTCTCGCAGTGCAATGCCGGACACCTTTAGGGATCCGACAAAAACATTCTCGGATATTGATATATATATGCATCGGTTTCGAATTGTGTCTTCGGTCAATAGTTGGGTTGCCCGGCTCCTGTGCTTGCCTCCTACGTTCCGCTTTGTTCGGCTAGGTGTGCAGAGGGAGAACCACTGCAATTGTGCTTCCAGCTCGCATGGTCAAGCACCTCAGTGGAGAAAGCCGAAAACTGACTGTCACAATAGGCGTAAACTGGTCAGCGATCCGATGACTATATTAAATGACGGGCCATTCAAAACATTGGCCTAAGTGTTTACGGCTTGACCTCGGATGTCGCCGAACAGTAACCGGGGGCTCATAGCTAGCTCCCTCAGCTTGAAGCTCCTATGACTAAGGGAAAGTTATAAAGCCCGCATATGTGATTGCTTCATTTCTGCTAACACAACCGCCTCCGGGCACCGAGACATCGGCTAAGGGTTGTTTTGTTAGTACGGAAACACCTTGCGTGGTATCTACCAAGGGGTAGAAGCCGACGATGGGCCACTTTCAACTGATAAACGGTCACAATGGAGTCAAAATAATGATGTAAAGTACTTGGATACATAGAATCATTACACATAATCTATGATTTTACTCTGGATATCGATCCTTAATTCGGCCACCCATGCCCACATTAAGGCTCGGGGGCTACTGGGCTTTGCGCTCATTATTTACAAAAATTAAAGGGGCACATCGATCCCCTGATCTGGTGTTGCCACCCGACCAGTGTCTCGGGGGCTACTGCATTGCCTATTTCAATGCAGAGAATTCCAAATGCCAAGTGTTCGGCTTGACCGAACTATGGGCAAACGTGTCTTCGGATAACAATAGGTACTATTTGGACCTATCAGGCGTCAAGCTAAATAAATTACGACAACTTTTGAAGACCCTCTCTCAAGGGCCCGTTCGCCGATCACTATTATCTCTAATATATTACACCGCGTTTTTATTCCTATGTATGCTGCAGAGCTAGGAGTTGATCCTCACGCCGATTTCGCGCATCGGCCCGAGTCTCAGGGGCTACTGGGAACAGCGGTTTCATGTTTTCCTTCAGGTATATCTCGGGTTTTAGACCGACACACACCTTGAGGGCTACTGGATATACATATATCGGTTATATATCTCGGTAGAGAATAAATTGCACCAACAAAAAATATTCACAAAATATCAGCCCGCTGTCGGGTGGTGCACCACCTCGGAAGCAGCCCGGCATAAAGCTTGGGCGCTAGTGGCTGGCTCCATAGAGGGCATTTGCAGCATTAAGCTCGGCTAAACTCCTTCAACTTTTTTGGACCAAGATGATCTATGACATCTTGGATATAGTCCGGCGTTGGAGCTTGGACACAGTCCGGGTTGGAGCTTGGATACATTTCAGCGTCGGAGCTCGGAAGCAGTCCGACATTGGTGCTCGGCTGCAAAAGATACCTCGAATGCAGTCTGGCATTAGAGCTCGGACGCAAGAGGACACTGCCTCCCAGGAACAACTTCAAACCTGAGGTGTGGCAAAAAACAACAAGCCATTGATAAAGGCCGGAAACTTAAAGGGGCTCCTCGGATACCCGACGTGTAAACTCGTCGAATGCATTTTGGCGATCCTCAAGATCGAAGATGAGAAGATTTGTTAAACCAGTTTTCAAGACTGACAATCGAAGATGAAGAACAGTTCAAAAGAATCGAGGAGCGTCCCTA
Organism: Triticum dicoccoides; assembly: GCF_002162155.2. Taxonomy (NCBI): domain Eukaryota; kingdom Viridiplantae; phylum Streptophyta; class Magnoliopsida; order Poales; family Poaceae; genus Triticum; species Triticum dicoccoides. The sequence goes on from NC_041388.1 coordinate 23,802,353, forward strand.
ACTTGAAGACCGGTTCAAGGGGCTACTGACGGTGTTCTGGACTACGGGGTACTCATCACGTCATCTCCCGATCAGTTGGACTGGGCCAAGGACCCCCATGGCTTCATACTCATGGGCCAGTTCGGACAGCTGCCGCATACAAGGAAGATTCCACAAGACTTGGCGATCAAGACAAGGACTCCTCCCCACCAGCGTATTCGGCTAGGACTCTTGTTATCCTAGGCCTCTGGTGCATTATATAAACCGAGGCCAGGCTAGTCGATAGGACATATACATACAATCATACCATAGGCTAGCTTTTAGGGTTTAGCCTCTCTGATCTCGTGGTAGATCAAATCTTGTAATACTCATATCATCAATATCAATCAAGCAGGACGTAGGGTATTACCTCCATCAAGAGGGCCCAAACCTGGGTAAAATATCGTGTCCCCTGCCTCCTATTACCATCGATCCTAGACGCATAGTTCGGGACCCCCTACCCGAGATCCGCCGGTTTTGACACCGACAAGCACCTTAGTAGAGAAAGTCGAAAATTGACTGTCATGATGCAGCGAGAGCTGGTCAGCTGTTCGAGAGGTTTCAAATCCTTCGAGATTTTTTTCCGCTTTACGCGAGGAATCGGTTTTTATCTGATCAGGTGTGTATAGCGCCCCTAGTTCGGCCTTCCGAATACCAGGGGCTTCGCCAAAATTCTCATTGTCAAACTCCTATGGCTAAGTGAGGGCGATAAAAGCCGTATAGTCTGATTGCCTTGTTCGTTGCGCTAAACACCTCCTTTAAGGACCAGAATGTGGAGTAAAGAGTGTTTAGATTTATCCCGAACACCCCCGTACTATCTACGTGGGGGCAGAATCCAACGACTGGCTAACCCTCAGATTTCATAAACGGCCGCACATGAGGTAAAATTTTAACAGTCACAAGCACTATATTACATAACGACCTTGTTTCATAATACAGGACAGGATAACATGAATGTTTTCATGGGAATATAACGTCCTTCGCACACTACTCTGCCACAAGGAGGTATCCCTCCAGGACACTATCAAAATATAGCTCGGGTCGGCGGTGCTCCTTGCCCTCAGGCGGCCCCTCGGTCATGAGCTTCTTGGCATCCATCTTCGCCCAGTGCATCTTGGCGCGGGCAAAGGCCATCCGTGCACCTTCAATGCAGACCGACTGCTTCACGACTTCAAGCCGTGGGCAGGCACACACAAGCTGCTTCACAAGTTCGAATTAGCTGTTGGGCATGGGCTCAGCAGGGCATAGTCGGACTATTAGGTCCTTCATGGCTAGCTCGGCCGCCTTGTGCAGCTCGACCAGCTATTTCAGCTGGTCGCTGAAGGACATTGGATGTGCTGGTCCAAGGTATTGAGACCAGAACAACTTCTCTGTAGAACTCCCTTCTTCGGATCGATAGAAATTGACAGCATCCGATACACTGCGCGGCAAATCCGTAAACACCCCTGGAGAGCTCCAAATTCGGGTAAGTAAAAGGAATGTTTCCTTCGCAGACTTGCTTTGCATAATGAAAGACTTACCCGCCTGATCTTATTGGCCGCATGGATTTCCTGAAGGGCGCTCTGGGCTTTGGCTCAGGCATCTTGTGCGCTCTGGCGGGCCTTCGCAAATTCGGACCCTTGCGTCTTAGAATCATGCTCCAGGGACTCGTACTTCTTGACGGCGTCCTGGAGCTCTTGCTGGACCTCGCTGATCCAGGCCTCGTGATTCTCGTGCATCGTGCGCTCCTTGCCCGCTTTGTCCTTGGCCTCGACTAACGCCTTCTTAAGGGCCGCCACCTCGGTCGTGGCCCCTAATAAAGTTCATGACACTTTAGTCAGCATGAACCATTCGTCCTTCCTAAATATACACGCAGGTTACTGCATACCTTGGTTGTCCTCCAGCTGCTTCTTCACGAGGCCGAGCTCTTTCTCAGCCCGCTCCAGGTTCTACTTCAGTCCGGAGACCTCCGCAGTATGAGCGGCAGCAGCCAGCAGCGATGCTGCTTATTCACATAGACATCTTATGTTAGACTCCTGCGAAAATTATTTTGATCCTCTATCCGGCTTTTTCTTTCCGAACACCGAATAAAGCATTAGGGGCTACTGTCTACACTGTGATATTCTCTCTACAATTACATTACTTACCTCAAAGCCTGTTAGAAGGCTAGCACAGGCTTCGGTCAGTCCACTTTTGGCGGACTGAACCTTCTCGATCACCGCACCCATAAGGATACGGTGTTCATCCAGAATGGAAGCGCCTCGCAGTGCTTCCAGCAGATTATCCGGTGCCTCTGATTGGACAGAGGTCACCATTGGAACAGGCACACCTCCTCCTTTCAGGGAAGGCTACTCGCTTGACTCCGGAGCCGTGTAGGTCTCCGGAATGCTATCCGGCTGGGGGCCGAATTGAACTTGCCCCCCCACCAGTCCCCATGGGGGCTTTTCCCCCATGTGACCGGCGACCGAGGAGTCATCCTTTGGCGCCGCCCCAACGACCTCCAGAACCTCTCCCTGACCTGAGAAGGTCCTTTGGGACACCACCTCGTCATCACCCTTGGCTGAGGGAGAGTGAGCGGGCGGTGGTGACATGCTGGCCATCTCCTTTGAATCTAGCAAACCTCCTGTGGAGGATCGCGGGGAGCTATCGCGGGCCGGACTGCAATAGCATAATTTAAACATATTAATATTACAAAGCGGAAAGGCCAGACATTTGGACGTGCATAAGGTTTTTGGTACTTACGAGGCGGCCCGAGGCTTGGTCCGGGGCAGTCGCTTTGGACCACTATCGACATCCCACGCGGAGTTATCCGCGAGGGAACCCTTCCCTCTCTTGGGCGCCTCCGCCGCCAGATTCGTGGAGGCCCCCCTTTTCTTCCTTCCCCTCTCAGGAGGGGAGTCGCTTTCTTCCTCCTCCTCGTCGTCATCTTTGGCGGCGAAGAGTGAGTCTCATCTTCGGACGTCATGTCTGAAGCACCTTTTCGGCGAAGGCCACTCCTGGCCCCTTTGGCCGTTTTCTTGGCCTTCTTCTCCGGCACATCATAAGGCGCCGGAAACAGCATATTCGTCAGAAGTGGGGTTTCTTGGTCTTCGGGTAGCGGAACCGGACACCTAATCTTCCCCGCTATATCAGGCCTGAAAAATTGATAGGCAGGCTTAGGCTCCTTCCTCAAAATATGCCAGTAGAGGGTATACCTTGAAAACATGAAAGAACTTATCGAATTGGCCAAGAGTTTTAAGATGAGCCCGCGATCCTCGATCATGGGCGGTCGAGTCTCGCCAGCCTTGAAGAGCACTTTCCAGATGTCTTCGTGCCTCGTGCCGAAGAGCTCTAGTAGCGTTTGGTGCTTGGCCGGATCGAACTCCCACAAATAGCAAGTCCGGCGTTGGCATGGAAGGATCCGGCGAATGATCATAACCTGGATCACGTTGACGAGTTTGATCCTCTTGGTTATCATGTTCTGGACGCACGTCTGGAGCCTAGTCAGCTCGTTCGAAGAACCCCAGGTTAGGCCCTTCTTGTTGGAAATATGCCCTAGAGGCAATAATAAATTAGTTATTATTATATTTCCTTGTTCATGATAATCGTTTATTATCCATGCTAGAATTGTATTGATAGGAAACTCAGATACATGTGTGGATACATAGACAACACCATGTCCCTAGTAAGCCTTTAGTTGACTAGCTCGTTAATCAATAGATGGTTACCGTTTCCTGACCATGGACATTGGATGTCGTTGATAACGGGATCACATCATTAGGAGAATGATGTGATGGACAAGACCCAATCCTAAGCCTAGCACAAAGATCGTGTAGTTCGTTCGCTAAAGCTTTTCTAATGTCAAGTATCATTTCCTTAGACCATGAGATTGTGTAACTCCTGGATACCGTAGGAATACTTTGGGTGTGCCAAACGTCACAACGTAACTGGGTGACTATAAAGGTGCACTAGGGTATCTCCGAAAGTGTCTGTTGGGTTGGCACGAATCGAGACTGGGATTTGTCACTCTGTGTGACGGAGAGGTATCTCTGGGCCCACTCGGTAGGACATCATCATAATGTGCACAATGTGATCAAGGAGTTGATCACGGGATGATGTGTTACGGAACGAGTAAAGAGACTTGCCGATAACGAGATTGAACAAGGTATCGGGATACCGACGATCGAATCTCGGGCAAGTATCATACCGCTAGACAAAGGGAATTGTATACGGGATTGATCAAATCCTCGACATCGTGGTTCATCCGATGAGATCATCGTGGAACATGTGGGAACCAACATGGGTATCCAGATCCCGCTATTTGTTATTGACCGGAGAACATCTCGGTCATGTCTGCATGTCTCCCGAACCCGTAGGGTCTACACACTTAAGGTTCGGTGACGCTAGGGTTATAGAGATATTAGTATGCGGTAACCCGAAAGTTGTTCAGAGTCTCGGATGAGATCCCGGACATCACGAGGAGTTCCGGAATGGTCCGGAGGTAAAATTTATATATGGGAAGTCTTGTTTTGGTCGCCGGAAGAGTTTCACGCATTATCGGTATTGTACCGGGAGTGCTGAAAGGGGTCCGGGGGTCCACCAAGGGGGTCCACCTGCCCCGGGGGGCCACATGGGCTGTAGGGGTGTGTGCCTTGGCCTATATTGGCCAAGGGCACCAGCCCCAAGAGGCCCATGCGCCAAGAGATAAGGGAAAGGAAGAGTCCTAAAAGGGGAAGGCACCTCCTAGGTGCCTTGGGGAGGAGGGACTCCTCCCTGGCCGCACCCTTCCTTGGAGGAAGGGCCAAGGCTGCGCCCCCCCTCTCCCTTGGCCCTATATATAGTGGGGGAAGGGAGGGCAGCCACACCTAAGCCCTGGCGCCTCCCTCTCCCTCCCATGACACATCTCCCTCCTCCCGCAGCGCTTGGCGAAGCCCTGTTGGAATCTCACTACTTCCACCACCACGCTGTCGTGCTGCTGGATCTCCATCAACCTCTCCTTCCCCCTTGCTGGATCAAGAAGGAGGAGACGTCGCTGCTCCGTACGTGTGTTGAACGCGGAGGTGCCGTCCGTTCGGCGCTAGGATCATCGGTGATTTGGATCACAACGAGTACGACTCCATCAACCCCGTTCTCTTGAACGCTTCCGCGCGCGATCTACAAGGGTATGTAGATCCACTCCTCCCTCGTTGCTAGATGACTCCATAGATTGATCTTGGTGATGCGTAGAAAATTTTGAATTTCTGCTACGTTCCCCAACAGTGGCATCATGAGCTAGGTCTATGCATAGTTTCTATGCACGAGTAGAACACAAAGTAGTTGTGGGCATTGATTTTGTTCAATATGCTTACCGTTACTAGTCCAATCTTGATTCGGTGGCATTGTGGGATGAAGCGGCCCGGACCGACCTTACACGTACTCTTACGTGAGACTGGTTCCACCGACTGACATGCACTAGTTGCATAACCTGGCTAGCGGGTGTCTGTCTCTCCCACTTTAGTCGGATCGGATTCGATGAAAAGGGTCCTTATGAAGGGTAAATAGCAATTGGCATATCACGTTGTGGTTTTTGCGTAGGTAAGAAACGTTCTTGCTATAAACCAATAGCAGCCACGTAAAACATGCAAACAACAATTAGAGGACGTCTAACTTGTTTTTGCAGGGTATCCTATGTGATGTGATATGGCCAAAGGATGTGATGAATGATATATGTGATGTATGAGATGATCATGTTCTTGTAATAGGAATCACGACTTGCATGTCGATGAGTATGACAACCGGCAGGAGCCATAGGAGTTGTCTTAATTTATTTATGACCTGCGTGTCAACATAAACGTCATGTAATTACTTTACTTTATTGCTAACAGTTAGCTGTAGTAGTAGAAGTAATAGTTGACGAGACAACTTCATGAAGACACGATGATAGAGATCATGATGATGGAGATCATGGTGTCATGCCGGTGACGATGATGATCATGGAGCCCCGAAGATGGAGATCAAGAGGAGCAAAGTGATGATGGCCATATCATGTCACTATTTGATTGCATGTGATGTTTATCATGTTTATGCATCTTGTTTACTTAGAACGATGGTAGTAAATAAGATGATCCCTCATAATAATTTCAAGAAAGTGTTCCCCCTAACTGTGCACCATTGCGACAGTTTGTTGTTTCGAAGCACCACGTGATGATCGGGTGTTAGATTCTAACGTTCACATACAACGGTTGTAAGACAGATTTACACACGCGAAACACTTAGGTTGACTTGACGAGCCTAGCATGTACAGACATGGCCTTGGAACACAAGAGACCGAAAGGTCGAGCATGAGTCGTATGGTAGATACGATCAACATGAAGATGTTCACCGATGATGACTAGTCCGTCTCACGTGATGATCGGACACGGCCTAGTTGACTCGGATCATGTAATCACTTAGATGACTAGAGGGATGTCTATCTGAGTGGGAGTTCATAAGATGAACTTAATTATCCTGAACATAGTCAAAAGGTCTTCGCAAATTATGTCGTAGCTCGCGCTTCAGTTCTACTGTTTAGTTATGTTCCTAGAGAAAATTTAGTTGAAAGTTGATAGTAGCAATTATGCGGACTAGGTCCGTAAACTGAGGATTGTCCTCATTGCTTCATAGAAGGATTATGTCCTTAATGCACCGCTTAGTGTGCTGAACCTCGAACGTTGTCTGTGGATGTTGCGAACATCTGACATACACATTTTGATAACTACGTGATAGTTCAGTTAAACAGCTTAGAGTTGAGGCACCGAAGATGTTTTGAAACGTCGCGAAACATATGATATGTTTCGAGGGCTGAAATTGGGATTTCAGGCTCGTGCCCACGTCAAGAGGTATAAGACCTCCGACGATTTTCTTAGCCTGCAAACTAAGGGAGAAAAGCTCAATTGTTGAACTTGTGCTCAGATTGTCTGAGTACAACAATCGCTTGAATCGAGTGGGAGTTGATCTTCCAAACGAAATAGTGATGGTTCTCCGAAGTCATTACCACCAAGCTGCTTGAGCTTCATGATGAACTATAATATATCAGGGACATATATGATGATCCTTGAGATATTCGTGATGTTTGACACCACAAAAGTAGAGATCAAGAAGGAGCATCAATTGTTGATGGTTGGTGAAACCACTAGTTTCAAGAAGGGCAAGGGCAAAAAGGGATGCTTCATGAAATGGCAAATCAGCTGCTGCTCTAGTGAAGAAACCCAAGGTTGAACCCAAACCCGAGACTAAGTGCTTCTGTAATAAGGGGAACAGCCACTGGAGCAGAATTACCCTAGATACTTGGTAGATAAGAAGGCTGGCAAGGTCGATAGAAGTATATTGGATGTATTATGTTAATGTGTACTTTACTAGTACTCCTAGTAGCACCAGGGTATTAGATACCGGTTCGTTTACTAAGTGTTAGTAACTCGAAATAAAAGCTACGGAATAAACGGAGACTAGCTAAAGGTGAGATGACTAGACATGATTGGATTATGTCTATCGCAATATGGTTATTCATTTAAGGAGAATAACGGTTACTCTGTTTATTTGAATAATACCTTCAATGGTCTTACACCTGAAATGAATGGTTTATTGAATCTCGATCGTAGTGATACACATGTTCATGCCAAAAGATAGTAATGATAGTAACACCTACTTGTGGCACTGCCACGTAAGTCATATCGGTATAAAAACGCATGAAGAAGCTCCATGTTGATGGATCTTTGGGCTCACTTGTTTTGAAAGGTTCGAGACATGCGAACCATGTCTATTGGTGTATATGCATGAAGAAACTCCATGCAAATGGACCGTTTGGACTCACTTGATTTTGAATCACTTGAGACATGCAAATCATACCACATGGGCAAGATGACTGAAAGCCTCGTTTTCAGTAAAATGGAACTAGAAAGCAACTTGTTGGAAGTAATACATTTTGATGTGTGCAATCCAATGAGTGGTGAGGCATGTAGTGGATATCATTATGTTCTTACTTCACAGATGATTTGAGTAGATGTTGACTATATTTACTTGATGAATCACGAGTCTGAATTATTGAAAGGTTCAAGTAATTTCAGGGTGAAGTTGAAAGATCGTCGTGACAAGAGGATAAAATATCTATGATATGATCATAGAGATGAATATCTAGATTACGAGTTTGGCACAGAATTAAGACATTGTGGAAATTGTTTCACAACTAATACAGCCTGGAACACCGTAGTGTGATGGTGTGTCCGAACATCATAACTGCACCCTATTGGATATGATGCATACCATGATGTCTCTTATCGAATTACCACGATAGTTTATGGGTTAGGCATTAGAGACAACCACATTCACTTTAAATAGGGCACCATGTAATTCCGATGAACTGACACCATATGAACTATGGTTTAGAGAAACCTAAGCTGTCATTTCTTAAAAGTTTGGGGCTGCGACGCTTATGTGAAAAAATTTCAGGCTGATAAGCTCGAACCCAAATCGGATAAATGCATCTTCATAGGACACCCAAAACAGTTGGGTACACCTCCTGTCTCAGATTCGAAAGCAATAAGGGATTGTTTCTAGAATTGGGTCCTTTCTCGAGGAAAAGTTTCTCTCGAAAGAATTGAGTGGGAGGATGGTGGAGACTTGATGAGGTTATTGAACCGTCTCTTCAACTAGTGTGTGGCAGGGCACAGGAGTTGTTCCTGTGGCACCTACACCAATTGAAGTGGAAGCTTATGATAGTGATCATGAAACTTCAGATCAAGTCACTACCAAACCTCGTGGGATGACAAGGATGCGTACTACTTCAGAGTGGTACGTAATCCTGTCTTGGAAGTCATGTTGCTAGACAACAATGAACCTACGAGCTATGGAGAAGCGATGGTGGGCCTGGATTCCGATAAATGGCTCGAGGCCATAAAATCCGAGAGAGGATCCATGTATGAAAACAAAGTGTAGACTTTGGCAGAATGGCTCGATGGTCGTAATGCTATTGAGTACAGATGGATTTTAAAAGGAAGACGGACAATGATGGTAGGTATCACCATTAAGAAAGCTCGACTTGTCGTTAAGATGTTTTCCGACAAGTTCAAGGAGTTGACTGCGATGAGACTTTCTCACTCGTAGCGATGCTAAGAGTCTGTTGGAATTATATTAGCAATTACTGCATTATTTGTGAAATCTTACAGATAGGATGCCAAAAACCATTGTTTCCTCGACGGTTTTTGAGGAAAGGTTGTATGTGATACAACCGGAAGGTGTTGTTAATCCTGAAAGATGCTAATAAGTATACAAAGCTCCAGCAATCCTTCTAAGGACTGGAGTAAGCATCTCGGAGTTGGAATGTATGCTTTGATAAGATGATCAAAGTTTTGGGTGTATACAAAGTTTATGAGAAACTTGTATTTCCAAAAGAAGTGAGTGGGAGCACTATAGAATTTCTGATAAATATATGTTGACATATTGTTTATCAGAAATGACGTAGAATTTCTGGAAAGCATATAGGGTTATTTGGAAAGTATTTTTTCAATGGAAAGCCTGGATTAAGCTACTTGAACATTGAGATCTATAAGGATAGATCAAAATTCTTAATGGTACTTTCAAATGGGCACATACCTTGACATGATCTTGAAGGTGTTCAAGATGGACCGGTCAAAGAAGGAGTTCTTGCCTGAGTTGTAAGGTATGAAGTTAAGACTTAAAGCTCGACCACGACAAAAGAAAGAGGAAGGACGAAGGTCGTCCCCTATGCTTTTGTCATAGGCTCTATACGGTATGCCATGCTATGTACCACACCTGAAATGTGCCTTGCCATGAGTCAGTCAAGGGGTACAAGAGTGATCCAAGAATGGATCACAAGACAGCGGTCAAAGTTATCCTTAGTAACTAGTGGACTAAGGAATTTTCTCGATTATGGAGGTGGTAAAAGAGTTCGTCGTAAAGGGTTACGCCGATGCAAACTTTGACACTAATCCAGATTATTCTGAGTAGTAAACTGGTTTCGTATAGTAGAACAGTTATTTGGAATAGCTCCAATTGTAGCATAGTAGTTGCATCTACAAGATGACATAGAAATTTGCGAAGTACATACGGATCTGAAAGATTCAGACCCGTTGACTATAACATCTCTCACAAGCATAACATGTTTAAACCCAGAACTCATCGAGTGTTAATCACATGGTAATGTGAACTAGATTATTGACTCTAGTAAACTCTTTGGGTGTTAGTCACATGGGGATGTGACCTTTAGTGTTAATCACATATCGATGTGAACTGGATTATTGACTCTAGTGCAAGTGGGACACTGTTGGAAATATGCCCTAGATGCAATAATAAATTAGTTATTATTATATTTCCTTGTTCATGATAATCATTTATTATCCATGCTAGAATTGTATTGATAGGAAACTCAGATACATGTGTGGATACATAGACAACACCATGTCCCTAGTAAGCCTCTAGTTGACTAGCTCGTTAATCAATAGATGGTTACGGTTTCCTAACCATGGACATTGGATGTCGTTGATAACGGGATCACATCATTAGGAGAATGATGTGATGGACAAGACCCAATCCTAACCCTAGCACAAAGATCGTGTAGTTCGTTCGCTAAAGCTTTTCTAATGCCAAGTATCATTTCCTTAGACCATGAGATTGTGAAACTCCCAGATACCGTAGGAATACTTTGGGTGCGCCAAACGTCACAACGTAACTGGGTAACTATAAAGGTGCACTACGGGTATCTCCGAAAGTGTCTGTTGGGTTGGCACGAATCGAGACTGGGATTTGTCACTCCGTGTGACGGAGAGGTATCTCTGGGCCCACTCGGTAGGACATCATCATAATGTGCACAATGTGATCAAGGAGTTGATCACGGGATGATGTGTTATGGAATGAGTAAAGAGACTTGCCGGTAACGAGATTGAACAAGGTATCGGGATACCGATGATCGAATCTCGGGCAAGTATCGTACCGCTAGACAAAGGGAATTGTATACGGGATTGATCGAATCCTCGACATCGTGGTTCATCCGATGAGATCATTGTGGAACATGTGGGAACCAACATGGGTATCCAGATCCCGCTGTTTGTTATTGACCGGAGAACGTCTCGGTCATGTCTGCATGTCTCCCGAACCCGTAGGGTCTACACACTTAAGGTTCGGTGACGCTAGGGTTATAGAGATATTAGTATGCGGTAAGCCGAAAGTTGTTCGGAGTCCCGGATGAGATCCCGGACGTCACGAGGAGTTCCGGAATGGTCCGGAGGTAAAGATTTATATATGGGAAGTCTTGTTTTGGTCGCCGAAAAAGTTTCACGCATTATCGGTATTGTACCGGGAGTGCCGAAAGGGGTCCGGGGGTCCACCAAGGGGGTCCACCTGCCCCGGGGGGCCACATGGGCTGTAGGGGTGTGTGCCTTGGCCTATATGGGCCAAGGGCACCAGCCCCAAGAGGCCCATGTGCCAAGAGATAAGGGAAAGGAAGAGTCCTAAAAGGGGAAGGCACCTCCTAGGTGCCTTGGGGAGGAGGGACTCCTCCCTGGCCGCACCCTTCCTTGGAGGAAGGGCCAAGGCTGCGCCCCCCCTCTCCCTTGGCCCTATATATAGTGGGGGAAAGGGAGGGCAGCCACACCTAAGCCTTGGCGCCTCCCTCTCCCTCCCATGACACATCTCCCTCCTCCCGCAGCGCTTGGCGAAGCCCTGTTGGAATCCCGCTACTTCCACCACCACGCCGTCGTGCTGCTGGATCTCCATCAACCTCTCCTTCCCCCTTGCTGGATCAAGAAGGAGGAGACGTTGCTGCTCCGTACGTGTGTTGAACGCGGAGGTATCGTCCGTTCGGCGCTAGGATCATCGGTGATTTGGATCACGGCGAGTACGACTCCATCAACCCCGTTCTCTTGAACGCTTCCGCGCGCGATCTACAAGGGTATGTAGATCCACTCCTCCCTCGTTGCTAGATGACTCTATAGATTGATCTTGGTGATGCGTAGAAAATTTTGAATTTCTGCTACGTTCCTCAACACTTCTCTTGCCAGGAGGTGAGCTGCATTGGAGCTCTGGATCAGAATTCGAGGGCCGCCGCCCAGCTGATGTTGCATGGCTCAGTGATGTAGAACCACCCCGATTGACACCCCTTCACCATCTCCACAAAGGAGCCTTTGGGTCAGGTGATATTGGGCATCTTGCCCACCATGGCGCCTCCACACTCTGCTTGTTGGCCGCTCACCACCTTTGGCTTCACATTGAAGGTCTTCAACCATAGGTCGAAGTGAGGTGGGATACGGAGAAAGGCCTCGCACACGACAATAAATGCCGAGATGTTGAGGATAGAGTTGGGGCAAGATCATGGAAATCCAGCCCATGGTAAAACATCAATCCGCGGACAAACTGGTGGAGAGGGAATCCCAGCCCGCGGACGAAATGTGTGAGAAACACCACCCTCTTATGGGGCTCCGGGGTAGAGACGATTTGTCCCTTGGCCCAGAGTCGGTAAACGATCCCCTTGGCCAGGTATCCGGCCTCTCGGAGCTCCTTGATGTCCTCCGTCTTGACGGAGGAGGCCATCCACTTGCCTCCAGCTCCGGATCTGGACATGATTGGAGTGCTTTCTTGGGCGGGGAAAGCTAGAGCTTGGACGTTGGAGCTCGAGTATGGATGGGAAGAGGAAGGAGAAGGCATGGGAGAAGAAGAGGGAGTCCTTATCTCCTTATAAGGGCAGTAAATATTGAACGCTTCCCCACTCGCCTTAAAATTCGCCTACTCCAAAGGGCTGTGTAAATGGCACGGTTGGGTTACCCATTCCCGTATTGATGAGAATCCCGCAATGAGGGGGCACGATCTCTGCATCGACAAGACGTGCCAATGGCCACCGCGTCTCGAAACATGGAGCGGTAGACAAAAAGCAGTTCGAAATTATGACCGGGCAGACATAATGTCATGTTGTAAAAAGTTGTCAGCAGATTGCACTCGTGGATTATTATATTCTCTTTGTGGTTGTGTGTGGTGTGTGTGTTATAGGTCTGGACACGATCAATACGTCCGAAGACTATCTTGGAGTTTGGAAGGAGGAACCCGCCTTGCAATGCCGAAGACAGATCTACACGCCGGATACCTTTTTCATTGAAGCCAGGTTCAGGGGCAACTGAGGGAGTCCTGGACTAAGGGGTCCTCGGGCGTCTGGCCTATTAGCCATGGGCCGGACTGATGGGCTATGAAGATACAAAGACCGAAGACAACACCCGTGTCTGGATGGGACTCTCCTTGGCATGGAAGGCAAGCTTGGCAACCAAATATATAGATTCCTTTCTTTGTAACCGACCCTATGTAACCCTAGATCCTCTCGGTGTCTATATAAACCGGAGGACTTAGTCCGGAGAGGGAGATTCATGACCATAGCCATACAAGCTAGACCTCTAGGGTTTAGCCATTATGATCTCGAGGTAGATCAACTCTTGTAATACTCATATTCATCAATGTCAATCAAGCAGGACATAGGGTATTGCCTCCATAGAGAGGGCCTGAACCTGGGTAAACATCGTGTCCCCTGTCTCTTGTTACCATCGACCTTAGACGCACAGTTCGGGACCCCCTACCCGAGATCCGCTGGTTTTGACACTGACACCTCCAGCGCACCCCTTTATATTTGAAGAATGTATGAAATGTAATGAAATCTGGCATGTTTATATGAAATCCAGCAGTGTATGAATGAATTTAATTCAATTTCTTTGAATTCTTGTATCACTGGCATTGGATGATCATGCACAACAATACGTACTAGCATTATTCCTAGGGTGATCACCTCCTTTGCAGCAGTTTCACATGTACTCCCTCCGGTCCTTTTTAGTCTGCATATAAGTTTTGTCTAAAGTCAAAGTATCTCTACTTTGACCAATCTTATAGAAAAAAGTATCAACATTCATAATGTAAAATCAACTGACTTGAAAGAAATCTAATATGCGAAGTAAAAAGGAACAGAGGGAGTACAAAATTTAGCATTCATGTACATTGCAATCAACACACAGGCCTGGCAATTCATAGAGAACATTCAAAACAATCGATGATTATGCATATCGGCGATTCACATGTCAGAGCCAATATTTACTTCACAACTAAAGAATAAAGAAAAATCGATCGATGCTGCTAACAGCAAAGGGCGTCCCATTCAAAAATATCAAACACATGTCTTCTTGCTAACTTCAATGAGCAAAGTTTGACAAGGTTTTCCCATTCCAAAATGTCAAATGCGTGTTGTTTTGCGTACATCAATGAGCAAACTTTGACAAGGTTTTCCCATTCCAAAATATCAAATGCCTATGATTGTGGAATGGGCAGGGTTTGCCATCAGTTCGGACATTGACATGGCACCTCGTGCTAAATAAACCAGTTGTTCTTTTTGTGCAGTTCCACCAAAATCAACCAAATTCGTGCGTAGCCTATATGATTTCGCCTTTATATGTTGCAATGCCTTGGACATATCGGCACCTCCTTTCTTGTGGTGGAAATGAATGATCCGAGAATATTCGATGTATTGATGAACATTTTGTGCAGTTCCCATTGACATCAAGCTGAGCACCCCTGTTTGCATAAATACAAAAAAGTGATTAGTATAAAGCAAACTGTACTATGAATTGATAGTTTAAACAGTCAACCTACATGATCCATTCAGAGATCACATTTAAAAAAATGGAACTCACCGGAAGGAATCGTAAAACAACATTGTACTGGCCATCACAGCAACAAAGATGGAGATCCTTGAGTCCTTCTGAGCTGAAGTTAGTTTGTTCTTGTGGGCAATAATGTAACCATCCTTCAACTGCTCCCTTCTTAAGAAGAGAGTCTTGGCTTCTTTATCCTGGCATAATCGGAACTACGCACTTCATGTACTCCATATTCTTCTTCAGAGGAGGATGATCCTGTTGTGCAAAGACAAGAGAACAACTAAATGCTAGCATCCCTGTTTGCTCAAAAAAAGGAAAGGAAATATTAAAACAACACAGATGAAGCACTTCTCAAGGACAATACCACTTTCTCATGACAGCATCTAAACAGTAGCACAACACCAATAGAGATGACAAAGCTCAATCATATGGATGAAATCCATGGGCGAGTACCAACCTTTGTCAGGAGGCTTATTGTGTAGAGCATACAGACCAAGCACTTTTCCGGAACCATCTATTGTTATCTACTGTGGTTGCCATGCTTACTATATACTCCTTGATTAGTTTAATGTTTCCAACATCTTCTTGTGCAGTTCCACTAAAATATATGGTATCTTCAAAGAAGATCTCTGTTTGCACAAGTAGAGATAATTACATATTACATTAAGAGTGGCATCAAATCAGTGGCAAAACAATTGCTCGTTCCAGCCATAGCAATAAATTAAGATGCAAAACTATATCATTAATTGTGTCATCACAAATCCAGTGCTTCATTACAACACCGGGAGTTGATTTTTGTTTTTTTCTGCTTGGTCTTCCCCTTCATCACTTGGTTCAATAACAGACAAGCTTCGCCTTCAATGTAAGATTTGGCATGTCAATTAGGGAGCACAAGTATAGCACTAAACAAAGACGTTAATTTTCAGATCAAAGTGGCAAAATACAGGCCAACAATTGTGAAATATCATTATCTTACCTCAATGGGATATTACGGTGCACATACAGATTGGAAATCTTGTCTGCATTTGTGTAGTTCCCTAAAATCAAGCAACATTAGAGTACAAGTAGCACAACATATGAAAGCACACTGCACAATCATGTGAAAGAAGGCTAGTACTGACCTCTCATGACGCGGAATTCAAACAACTCACAATAAGAAGATCTGAACCAAATTTGCCAACATGGATAGGAAGTAAGATCTCCTCTTGTGCAGTCCCACTAAGATCAAGCAATCAAGAAACGTTGTCAGTGTGACATTTTGCTTGAACTACACAAAACACTCTTAAAACAAAAGTGTTTTGTGCAATGTAACAAAAGGTCACAATAGCAACCAGGTGAAGTTGATAACCATGTTTACACAGAGGTGCAAAGGAAACAATTAGTGGTCAATAACGGTGGACGACACAGAAGCCAACAAAAAGAAGCATCGAACTTATCTAAATGGGAAAGAAAGCAAGACAGTAGCATTTCTCAAATGGTGGCATTGATTAATATTAACAGAGAGATTATATTAACAATAAAATTCTTTAAACATGTAATTTGCTTTTAACTGTGGCATTGCATCAATTTTCAAGCGGCATTATTAGAGGGTGTTTGTTTACAGGGACATTTTGGTGTAGGGACTAAAAGAAGTCAGTGTAAGTCCCATCTAAACCAAACAGGAGGGAATTTTATGGACTAAAGAAAGAAGACCCCGAGGGAGAGTCTTTTTGGGACTTTTTCCAACAGTTGCCCCTACCCCGCATCGCAACTTGTCTCTATTAGATCATTACTAGGGGTAACATGGTCTTTTAGCATGTCATTTAATAACCTCTATTCCATGTTTAGTCCCTGGAACCAAGCAGGTAGGGACTAGGGAGTTTTTAACCAAACAAGGCCTTAGATTAACAACAACTAAAGAGTTGCACGGGACAGTGGACGCACCAGCACCATGTGCATCTACCGATGTATGAACGGGTGATGCACAGTCTGTTGCAACAAACAACAAAAACAACCAAGGAGCATATTTGTGTTGGTCCCAGTTTTGTTATCTTTAGACACATTTCCCTATGTGAGCGCAGCAAATCTAGTCCTGCTCAAACTCTATAGCCTTGTCCCCCAAAACAAAAGATCAGTTTGTTACAGATGTGCGTACTGTGTTTATCATTGTTTCCCCTTTTCGACCAACTTAGGTGTTGGATAGCCAGTCTATACTAGTACTTTCTCCCCTTCCTTTCCTCTTTGAATCACGTCCTAGATTCATGCTATACAACTTTCCCCACTACCGAAGGTTCGAGTGCAGAAGTGGAAAAAGCCCACAGGCAGCTAGAGCAATGCATTTGGAATAAGTAAATTATACCTTAAGGTTCTTGGGGTGTGGTTCGGTGGGCGATCGGAGGCCGTTCATCCCACACTATGTACGGCGGCGAGGAAGAAGGGGTCGGAGGCCCTCCCGTGCCGCCGCTGGGTGAAAGAGAACAGTTGCGCTGGTAGTGGATTCCCTCCCTCACTGACGGCGACAACTTTAAGCCTCCTTCCCTTCCCGGCGGACGGATCCTGCCGGCTCTTTGACCAGCAGTGAGGGGGGAGAGAGAGAGAGGCCAACAAAGTCTTGTTTAGGTCTGGAGAGGGTGAGAGAGTGTGAAGAGAGCAACTACAAGCGCTGAGGCTCTAGCGTGTATATATATATATACTTGAGAGAGAGAGAGAGTTTGAAGAATGCAAACCCTAGAAAACAAGTGCTGAGGCTGCAGCGTATATGTGATGAGGTGATTATACGGTCACTACGAGATCGTATAGCTCCATATCCATCTATTTTGACCAGTCAAAGAATCCTCCTGGCACCGCCCCAGTTCATTCTCTCTAAATCATGCGGGGCCTACCTATCATTGGGTGGAAGAAAGAAGTCGAACAAAAAAAATTATGCTCAAGTGTAGTTATCGAAACCGAGACCTCAAGTTTGATGAGCTAACAAGCTAACCAGCTACAGTACCCCCACGTTATGTTTAACGAGAGGAAAATAACCTTTAATACATTCCTGCATTCGTGTGACAAGCATGCCGTGTTTTTTTGCATGGGAGTCATTGGGATTTAAATCATAATCGTGTCATGTGGCTTTGGTGGTAAGGTCTTTTGGGATTTAAAGCATTGTTGGTAGTACAGAAATAATGTAGCCTTAGTCACCTTACTTTGCTCCACATAATACGTTGGGTCCCACCAGCCAAAGGGTAAAACAAACAAATTAATAAGAAAAATTAAAAGCACTAGAGGTGTATCTTACCTCACACATCTCGCTACTGCTCGTGAACACTGTCCAATTGATCCCTTTGTTCGCTCACGTACTATTTTAAGTGAATCCTTATTATAACATGCACACAATTTTGGGCACTTGTATTCGACCTAAGTTAGTGTGCCACCGTATCTCGTACTACTCCCTCCGTCTAGGTGTAATAAGTCACGTTAGAAGGTGCAGCGGGACCAAGGTGCAAGAAGATTTTTTTTGAAACGAGGTGCAAGCAGATTGGAGGAGAAGGAGAAACTTGACAGGTCCTTCCTCCAATCAAAGCGCTGATTTCTGTCTCCAAACGCAACAATTAATCACAACAACTTAGAGATGTCGTTTTAGCTACCATACAGGGCCACGTATTAACTTGCATGCATCAACGCATAGTTGCACTCCATGCATTGGGTTTCCGTGGGAGATAACAAGGCAGAGTAAGGAGCGTTTGGTTAAATTGCTAGGCTGGTCATAGTGGTGAGTAACTTGGACTAGTAACATGCATATGTTACTAGTCTATGTTACTACTTTCATAGTAGGTAGTAACATATGGATGGTAACATGCAAGTCTTCATTAGTTGAGATATAGACTCATTTTACCTCAGCATGTGTGTGTGTTTAACAACATGTGTGTGTTAGACTAGTCACAGTGGGGAGTAACTTAGAGTAGTAACATGCATATGTTACTAGTCTATGTTACTACCTCCACAGTGGGTAGTAACATATGTATTGTGTCATGCATCACTGCATTTATTACATCATAGACTCATCTTTTCTTGATATGTGTGATGTTACAGTAACTAGATATGTTACCACATGCCTTTATTTCTTCATTTATTATATGCCACATCATCTATTTTGCCTAGATAAGTGTGATGTTACCACCTATGTTACTCCCACTGTGGGTAGTCTTAGAGAGAGCGGCACATCGACCTACTCCTACAGAGAGATGGTGTGTAGTGTACGATTTAGCCACGAGAGTCGGTGCATCCTCTCGTTTCCGGGCGTCCGGTCGGGACAGGAGGGATAGCTGCCACGCCCACTCCTGACTAGCCTGGCCCACCCAAAGTCCCTCCATCGCCCGAGCGCGCTTCCCGCCTGAAATGGTTAGCATCGCTCCAAAGAATCGATGCCGCATTCATGCCCGGGCAGAGCGGACGCGACCTTTCACTAGCGCCTGCGTTGAAGGGAGAAGCGGATTCAAGAGTGATGGTTGCTTCATCCGTCCAACTTACTGCTGGGTCTATGTGATTTGACGGCTCATTAGTCATTATTACTGAGGTGGTAGGACTGTTGGATGTGCCACGCTTTCGGTGAAAGGAGGTACTACTAGATTACAATTTTCTCCATTCTTAGTGGAGGAGTGCGAGAGCAGTGAAAACACACAGGCTCAGTGATTACATGGCCCACCTCACACTATCACCATATTTCCGGGACACCGTGCGACACCTAACTCTTTACATAGTACTAGTATAGTACATACTGTAATTTATCAGCGTGATAAAATTTGTACAATTGTATGAAGCTTCCAGCTTCTGTTTCATGTATCTTGCATCCAAGGTTGCCTGTTGCAACATTTCATAAAATACAAAGGAGACTAGCATGCGGCTATTGCATCTCAATGATTGACAGATCATAGCCAATATGTACTCCCTCCGTTCCAAAATAAGTGTCTCAACTTTATGCAAACTTTAGTACAACGTTGTACTACTACTAAAGTTGACACTTATTTTGGAACAGACACAGCTAAAGAAAAAAAATGATCCATGCAGTCCCTAGCCCTTGAAGCGTAAACCCTAAGGCCTCCTTTGGTTTGTAGGATTTTTGTAGGAATTCTATAGGATAGGATTTGCAAAGAAAAATTCCTTTGAAGCCCTTTGGTTTGTAGGAATGGATTCCTATTCCTATGTAGGATAGGAATCAATCCTTCATGTTTTGGAGGGAAAAAGACATTAGCCTAGACTCAATGGAAAAAAAATCCTATCCTATGCACCAAATGGCATCTCTTTCTCTATAGGAATTGACATGCATGTCATCTCACTTCCTATGATTTTCCTATTCCTATGAAATTCCTATCCTATGAACCAAAGAAGGCCTAACCAAGTTTTAATTTGCTGGCAACATTGGAGCTTCCGAAGAAATGAAGTTTGCAACCCTTTGACCATCGGATCATTTTGTGCAGTTTCACCAAAGTCTAGATGAGCATCCTTGTGGCAAAGAAATTGAAGAAGTGTGATTAGAATAAGATTACTGGGACTAGTTGATGAGACATAAACTCATCACAAATACAGTATGTAGAACCCAGTAGAGGTATGTGTGGGGCAAAGAAGTAGACATATCCACATGGAGTGATGTGGGCAGCTGGAGCAGTGGTGCAAGCCGGCTGTAAAGGGAGTTGTACCTAAGGGATGTCGGGACATAGCTCAACCTAGAGGAAGGCGGCGGGAGGAGGCAACTGCCCACGTTGCGGTAGTGGGCAATGGACAAAGGTAACCTCACCGGCTTTGTGAGAGAGAATGGCGGGGACCCCTGATCGGGACGTGCTGACAGTGGGTTTTCGCTGTCAACGACGGCGACCACATCCACACTAAAAGCATCCACCCCTTCACGGGGGCTGTTTGGTTTGTGACTAAGGGGCTGTTCGGTTTGCGACTAAGATTGCCAAAGATTACCACACCTAAGGTTAGGCAAGTTTTACCAACTTAGATGAGTGTTTGGTTCAAGCCACACCTTAGGCAAGCCACACTAGGGCCCCACATGACATACACACAAAAAGTGTGGCAAGATTACCTTAGGCTTGCCAACTTGTGGCTCTCATTTTGAAGAACCAACCTTAGGCAAGTTTGGCACATTGTATGGCAAAGTGTGGCATTGCTAGGCCTAAAACCAAACTGCCCCTAACTTTGCCGAAGATTACCACACCTAGGGTTAGGCAAGTTTGACCAACTTAGGTGAGTGTTTGGTTCAAGCCACACCTTAGGCAAGCCACACTTGGACCCCACATGGCATACACACAAAAAGTGTGGCAAGATTCCCTTAGGCTTGCCAACTTGTGGCTCTCATTTTGATGAACTAACCTTAGTCAAGTTTGGCAAAAATGTGTGGCAAAGTGTGGCAATGCTAGTCCTAAAACCAAACAGCCCGATCCACCGGGATGTTAGAGATGTGGCCACAGTCGTTTTGTGCGAGAGAGTGTGAAGACTGAAGAGAGCAACCCCAGCAAGCAACCGTGTAGGCTCGTCCTATCTACTAAAGGACATATATTTCAAACAATATGATAATCTCTCTAACCAAGGTAGGGACGAGCAGCAAACGGAGGGAGTAGTAAAATTTTCTCCTCATCCTGCGAGCCACTGCGTACGTGGGTGAGGGAGCGGGCATAAAGGCGTACTAGTAAGCAAGCTTCACCTCATCTTGTGAGCTGCCGTGCCCGTGGGAGGGGGAGACGGTGTACTAAGCAAGCTTCTCCTCATTTTGCAAGTTGACGGGACACATCAAAAGTACTCCAGTGTATAGAGCCTTGCCTCTAAGGTAGGCCCCCACATGGTTTGCCTCTTTTTTAACCTAACGCGTCAAGTCACAATTTGTTTGTTCACCCGTGGTAGACGATCCTCCAGCAAGTGGACAACCAGTACACATGACAAATTACCACGGGGGCTGCCTTTTCGTACAGAAATGAGCTCCACCGTGTACGCGCACGGGTGTGGTTGGGAAAGAGACGGGAATACGTGCACCATGCATGCACCTCTTCTCTTCGTGCATGTCCCCACCTACGTGGGTGTGTGAGAGAGAGAGATACAAACCTAGACAGATGATGTGTGCGTTCTTGAGTGTTTTTTGTTTTGGGGGGGGGGGTTGGTCATTTCGTGAATGTATTTGTGGGAATATGTGTCGATGACATCTCAAACAAAATTTTTCATGCAATGTGTGTGAAATAGAGGCATATCCATATCATATAGAGAGGGCCAGAGGAGGCGATCCACAAGAAGAGAGGGAGGGGACATAGATATCGATAGAGTCGAAGAGAGTATCAAGTGGGTGGGTGCGAGATGGATGAAGAGAGCCATCGAAACTGTGTGTGTGCAAGTCAAAGATATAGGGCGACTGACCTACCAGAACGTCAGAGGGCACAGGGCAAGTTTGTCCGT
>NC_041388.1:23824996-23832456 GCF_002162155.2 Triticum dicoccoides
AGAGAGAGAGAGAGAGAGAGAGAAGAGAGAGGGAGGGAGAGGGGTAGAATGTTGGATGGGTGATGGAGTTTCTTATCGAAGATGGTGGGGGAGGCCTCCTAGACAAACTGAGGGTAGAACTGCAATATTATCAGTGAGACTGGGGATGTGTTTCTGTGTGTGCCTGTGCATGATAGATCTGTTGGGATGCATGCATGGATGATGAAGGGGAACCATGTGTTTGCTAAGCAAACCTAACTAGATCGGTAGATCAATTGTTATTTGTCGGAGGAAGGGAGATACATAACTAATGAGGTAGATCGATTGACGCGTGGGGAAAACGAGTTATAAAGACCTAGCTAGCTATATATATAGCGGGAGATCGGTCGGTGTACATCCATTTGTTAGAGGCAAATAAGGCCCAGCGAGACGGATAGACAGAGAGAATGGAGCTAGGAGGTGGTGTGAGAGGATGAGCTACTAGCTAGACAGGGGGAGGAGTGTGCGGTTGTGAGATCAATGAAAAGAGGCGTGAGAGTTTACATGTGTGTGGGACCATATGAGAGACACGAGGCATGGACACAGAAAGGACGAGATGGAAGGTGCGTGTGTATGTATGTTGTAGGCAGACGTTGGAGAGGTTTATCGATCGATGTGTGTCGGAAAGGAGTTGTGGAGACTGTGGGAGAACGACCTAAAGAAAAAAAATGAATGTGCGCGATGGATAGAATGCTGAGGGAGGGGGAGGGCGAGGAGGGCGTGTGCATGCACGAGAGAAAGTTAGTGCTAGCTACAAAGGTTAGAGGATTGTGTGGATGTAAGAGACTAACAAAGATCATAATTTGATATGAAAGTGGATTCATATATTTGAATAGCATATCATAGTGTTATAAACATATGCATGCATGAATATAGCAGTGATACGCGTGCTGTGGTTTTGCACATGTTATACCATAATGTGATAATGCATGGCGTTTGCAACTCACAGCTAAATGTCGAACAATCTAAACCATACTATATATTGAACAATGTCACATTTTATTTGAATTTGTGATAATGTGTGGCGTTTGCAGCTTACAACTAAATATCGAACAATCTAAACACTACTATATATTGAACAATCTCACATTTTATTTGAATTTGTGGTAATGTGTGGTGTTTGCAACTCACATCTAAATACTTGTAGGCGTAAGGGGCGGGGCACCATACATTATGTGATAAACACATTATACATATGAAACATGGTTTAGATTATGAAGATCTAGCTAGAGCTTGAAATGTACTGTGATTTGAAATCAACATAAAGTGGATTCAAAAAATCGAGTTCGAGTTGTTCATATCTAACTCGAGAGTAATCATGTGGTGTGCTGTGAAGATAATACACAAATGATGGTTTAACTTGACAATAATGATGATTGTAGATCTTAGTAAAATAGAGAGACGAATTCAAATGGTTTGATTTCACAACAATCATTATTATAGATCTTATTTAATTAGAGTAACGAATTGAAATTTAGTTTATATTGAAGCGCTAGTATATACGTCTGGAATGCACTAAAACGTTCATTTGAGTAGCAGGTTGCATGCATTATACACATAGCGAAATATTTTAATTGAACATAACATGAATTCAAAGTTTTAAATGACATTTGTAGTGCGAATTGATTTGGTACAGTACACAGGACTAGACTCTCTTGTGTGCTGTGAATTGATTTGTTTTTGTTTTTTCGTCGACGGAAGTGCGAATTAATTTGGTACAGTACATGTTGGGCTTGTTCGGAAATTTCAACCCGCGCCTTGTTACCCTGAAATATTTAAGATATATCTTTGTCTTGTTGTGCTCCGACAACTCCCTCCATCTCAACCGCGCCTTGCTATTCCAAATTTACAACGCGCGCGAAAACTCCCACCTCCTGTGAAATCCCGACATGCGAAATGCCCGTGATACCCCTGAACCGAAAGAACTGCCTAGCTCAAATCGGTGGGGGTACTTTCATAACTTACCCCACATTTCGAAAAAGTGCATCCCTAAGCCATGGTTCGCCACTACCATCCCATCCGCCCACCCGTTCGTACACCGAGGCCGTGAAAACCCGCGAAGCCCCACACCCTCCTCCGTCCGCCACCCAGTCGGAGCCTCTTCCCCGATGACGTCGTCCACAACAACACCTCGACGTCCCTCATCCATCGTACCAGATGAGGATTCGTCATCGATCTCGTCGTCCCGCCGGTTCAGCCACCCCATCCTCCACCTCCAAAGAGCCGCCCCGACCTTCCCCTCGTCTTTTGCACCACCTCCATTCCCGCACCGCTGTCTTCACCTGCACCACCGGAAGAGCATCAACATCACCGTTTCCTCGGATGAAGCTGAGGCCTAATCGGCGCCACCAAAGAGGTTGTACACTAATCGCCACATTTTCTTCTTGATTCGATATCATGGTGCTGCCGGTGCTCGTTCCCGAGCCAACACGGCGCGGCTCCATCCACGACGGCGTCGCCGGCCACTTCCTCCACGGCGTCGCTCCCTCGGCGGCGACGTCCACATCAGTAGGAGCTGCTGCTGCTTTAGCTCTCACTCGCCCTGTTGCTCTGCTCTTGCTCTCGGTCCCTGCTTGTTCTGCTCTTGCTATTTCTATTTCTCTTGCTCGCGCTGCTGCTCTCGCTCTTGCTCTTGCTTGCGATGTTGCTCCGATTTAGCTACACTTCAGTCGACTGAATCGACTTTTGGGTCAGTCGATTTTCAGGGGGTGGGGGGCTCGCCAGTGTTAAGGAAGAACCAGCCGTAGTGGGGAGGGGGGCTCGTCGGAGAGGTACCCCACTATCTATCTGTCGGTGTACAAAAGGAGGGGCGCACTTTTGTACCCCCTTACCTGTGCACTGGCAGTCAGAGCCGCGCCCACAGTCACACCAAGCAGAACAGGGGGGTGAGCCAAGGTAAGACTGAAGCCCAAGATAACCAGAGCAATGCCAAGGCCAAGACCACAAAGAGCAGAGGGATGAAGTAGGTTCCCCCGACAAGAGTCTTGCTGGGGCAGCCTCAGTAGCCCCAGCAAGACCCTTGCCGGGGTAGCTCGCCCCACAATAACAGAGCAAGCCACCCTTGAGCCCACGGTCTCCAACATCACATTGGGCCAGGGCTCGGGAGGCACATCCATAGTGGCATGGAGATCTTTGTGAAGACAAGGAACACTCAAGATCGGATGAGGATTAGAAGACGACGATCCTCGGCAGGATCCTTGCCAAGGAAGGCCACCAGACCCCCGGCAAGGTCCTTGTCGGGGATGACAGCGCGCCATGGCAAGACCCTTGCCGGGCCACCCGACAAGGCCCCCATCGAGGATGCCAGTAGGGCCACTACCAGGCCCGCACCAACCAAGTCTCCACCACCTTTCACATGCGGCTACCAGCCCAACCAGCTGGGCGGGCGCCTGCGTGGCAACATGCAGGTCCCAGGCTAACTCATCAAGCGCCTGCGTGGCAGCATGCCGATCTTCGTGAAGGCTCCACCACCGCGCCACCTCAGCTACCTGCCTGCCTACATGGCGCCGCATGCGTCACTAGTCAGGGTGTGTGTCGAAGCAAGGTGGAGGGGCGACGGACGGGACGGGCCTCGCCCCCGTCCCTGATAAAGTTAGGGGACACCTAAGCTACGCATTAAATGTGTCTTGTCCTGTAATACGAGCGATAAGCTCATAGCACTGTGCGCCTTTCCACCTCCCGTGTGCCACTATGGCAGCCCCTTTCAACTATAAAAGGAGGCCCATGGCATACTGGAGAAGGATTCGGCCTTTTCGAACCACACACTCACCACAGCTAGTTCGAGAGCTCAAGAACTCTCTGAAATACACCCACCAAAGCAGGACTAGGGTTTTACACATCCTTGCAGCCCGAACCTGGGTAAACGATCCTCGTGCTGGTTACTAATCCTACTCTTCTCGCAACCCCACGCCCCGGCAACCGTAGTAGGGGTTCTTGTGATCCCATAGGTGTCGTTCCACACCGACATCCTTGGCACGCCAGGTAGGGGGCGCAATTGTGAGAATCTGGTCTAGTAGCTACCCTAGTGTTTCTTCATCGCCATGGCTCCCAATAAGAAGATGCCAAGGGCGATCGGCTCGTCGGGGGCCGAACGGCCCCTACCACTACGGGCGAGCAGCGGCCCGGTCGCGAACCGGACCCGGGCCGCGGTCCGCGAGCACCAGCATCACCCTGGCAGTCAGAGCCTGGTGAGTGATACGTCTCCGTCATATCTACTTTTCCAAACACTTTTGCCCTTGTTTTGGACTCTAACTTGCATGATTTGAATGGAACTAACCCGGACTGACGCTGTTTTCAGCAGAATTACCATGGTGTTATTTATGTGCAGAAACAAACATTCTCAGAATGACCTGAAACTTCACGGAGCAACTTTTCAGAAAATATGAAAAATACCTGCAAAAGATGAAGGCCAGGGGGCCCACCACCTGTCCACGAGGGTGGGGGCGCGCGTGCCCCCCTAGGGCGCGCCCCCTACCTCGTGGGTCCCCTGTTGCCTCTCCGACTCCAACTCCAACTCCATATATTGTGTTTCGGGGAGAAAAAATCAGAGAGAAGAAATCATCATTTTTTACAATACAGAGCCACCGCCAAGCCCTAAAACCTCTCGGGAGGGCTGATCTGGAGTCCGTTCGGGGCTCCGGAGAGGGGAATCTGTCGCCATCGTCGTCATCAACCATCCTCCACCAATTTCGTGATGCTCACCGCCGTGTGTGAGTAATTCCATCATAGGCTTGCTAGACGGTGATGGGTTGGATGGGATCTATCATGTAATCGAGTTAGTTTTGTTAGGGTTTGATCCCTAGTGTCCACTATGTTCTGAGATTGATGTTGCTATGACTTTGCTATGCTTAATGATTGTCACTAGGGCCCGAGTGCCATGATTTCAGATCTGAACCTATTATGTTTTCATCAATATATGAGAGTTCTTGATCCTATCTTGCAAGTCTATAGTCACCTATTATGTGTTATGATCCATTAACCCCGAAGTGACAATAATTGGGATACTCACCGGTGATGACCGTAGTTTGAGGAGTTCATGTATTCACTATGTGTTAATGCTTTGTTCCGGTTCTCTATTAAAAGGAGGCCTTAATATCCCTTAGTTTCCGTAAGGACCCTGCTGCCATGGGAGGTTAGGACAAAAGATGTCATGCAAGTTCTTTTCCATAAGCACGTATGACTATATTCGGAATACATGCCTACATTATATCAATGAACTGGAGCTAGTTCTGTGTCACCCTAGGTTATGACTGTTACATGATGAACCGCATCCGGCATAATTCTCCATCACCAATCCATTGCCTATGAGCTTTCCATATATTGTTCTTCGCTTATTTACTTTTCCGTTGCTACTTCTATCATCACTACAAAATACCAAAAACATTTCTTTTACTATTGTTACCTTTTGTTACCGTTATCACTACTATCATATTACTTTGCTACTAAATACTTTGCTGCAGATATTAAGTTTCCATGTGTGGTTGAATTGACAACTCAACTGCTAATACTTGAGAATATTCTTTGGCTCCCCTTGTGTCGAATCAATAAATTTGGGTTGAATACTCTACCCTCGAAAACTGTTGCGATCCGCTATTCTTGTGGGTTATCAAGACTATTTTCTGGCGCCGTTGCCGATGAGCATAGCTCTATTATTTGATTCACTTGGGATATATATCTTCTTATCATTATGAAGAACTTGAGAGATCCAAAAACCAAGATCTATCCCTCAACTATGAGGGGAGGTAAGGAACTGCCATCTAGCTCTGCACTTGATTCACCTTCTATTTTGAGTAAGCTTGCGACACCTACACCTGCTTCTGCTATTCATTCTGATATGTCGCATGTTATTGATGATGCCACTTCTGCTATGCATGATACTTATGATGAAACTACCTCTATGCCTGATACTACTATGCCACTTAGTGATTTTCTTGATGAACAACTTGCTAGGGCTAGAGAGATTGAAAATATTGAATCTGATGATACTGATGAAAGTGATGATGAAGAATCACTTGTTATTCCCAAGGGTTATGTTTTTATCAAGAAGCTTCTTTAGCTATTTTAGCTTGCAAAAATAGAAATGAACTCAAAAGGCTATTAGCTAAATGGAGTAAGAAATCTCTAAATGCTAGAATGAAAACTGGCCCTGCTTTTGCTACTTCACCTATCTTTGTTACTGATAAGGATTATGAATTCTCTGTTGATCCTGATATAATTACTTTGGTTGAATATGATCCTTTTCATGTCTATGAATCTGAAACTGTTGTGGCACATCTTACTAAACTAAATGATATAGCCACCCTGTTCACTAAAGATGAGAGAACTCGTTACTTTTATATCCTTAAAATATTTCTGTTCTCATTAAAAGGTGATGCTAAGATATGGTTTAATTCTCTTGATCCTGGTTGTGTGCGTAGTCCCCAGGATATGATTTATTACTTCTCTGCTAAATATTTCCCTGCTCATAAGAAACAAGCTTCTTTAAGGGATATATATAATTTTGTGCAAATTAAAGAAGAGAGTCTCCCACAAGCTTGGGGGAGGCTTCTCCAACTACTAAATACTTTGCCTGATCATCCTCTTAAGAAAAATGAAATACTTGCACTACTAGGGAAAACCTTATACACAGAATCTTAGCAGCAGCACGGTCTAAAAACAGGCGCTACTGCTAATTAGCAGTAGCGAGCTTCATTAAAGAGCGCTATTAATGACTAAGTAGCAGTAGCGCTCTAGGTGAAAAGAGCGCTACTACTATAATTGCCACAGTGTTGCCCCCAGGCTAGATATAGTAGTAGCGCCCTTCCCGTGGACACGCTACTGCTAAAGAACTTAGTAGCAACGATTTTCTTCAAAACACGCTGCTGCTAAGTATCACCGCAACTAATTAAGTTTAGTCCCATACTGCTAAGCGAACAAGGTGTTTACCACCTTAAATATGTTACTTCTCAACCTATCTCGAGCACTTGGTCTTCATTGAACTATATGTGTATGATTTGTGGTTGCAATATGAATCCTCGCCTGTACCTATACAGGTACAGTGAGGATTCATGTTGACTATTTAGATTATACACAAAAAGATCAATGATGACCAATGTATATTTTTGATGTTTTTACATTGCTTAGACTTATAGTGTTTTTTCAGGACAAAGCGTTACTAATATTGGGATAAACAAAAGAAATAACTGCTTCCATTAGCAGTAGCGCTTTTCTCTAAAACACGCTATAGATAAGTTAGCTATAGCACATTTTCCATATGAGCGCTACTGCTAGTTCGAGTTAACCACCCCCCGAATCAAAATTTCGCTAAGTCCTCCTTCCCCCCCCCCCACCCCGGGCGGTTCCCCTACTCCTGTCACCGCCGCCCGAGCCCGAGCGCGCCTGCCCTCACCGCCGCCGCCGCCGCCCTCCCTCAACCTCACCGCCGCCGCTCTCGACCACACTGT
>NC_041388.1:23832951-23857517 GCF_002162155.2 Triticum dicoccoides
CCCCCACCCCTCTCTCTTTGCTTAGTTAGTAGATGATTTTAGTAGTAGTAGATGTTAATTTATGGTTCATAGATAATGATTTTTAGAAGTAGTGATGGTAAACTAGTTGTATAATTAGCAGTAGTAGATGTTAATTAGTAGTAGATGTAGTAGTTAGATGTTAATTAGTAGTACATGTAGTAGTTAGATGTTAATTAGTAGTAGTAGATGTGCTAGTTTCTTTCTATTTATAGTAAGTTTATATTTAGTAAGAACGAGTTGAATTAATAGAACTAGTTAGTAAGAACTTGTTGCTATTTTTTTAGTTAAAGCAATTTTTCTCGCATTGACATGGACGATGCCTATCCCGCATCCTCGTCATCGATTCGGCGGAGGACGACAGCTGCTTGACCAGATGGGACATGTTCAGGACTGGGCTCTGCCGGGGTGGTATTGGGAGGCGCTACCTACCGGGGGGCGCAGGTTGGTGAGGAGCCAGCCTGTCGTTGACCCGAAACTTCTTTGGTGGCGGTCGCGTGGGCCAGTGACAGTCCAGAGGCTCGAGGACTCCGCGGAGGTGGTGCGTCACCGTGTCAGTGAGGAGGACGCGCACGTCCGTCGCTACTTGTTTGCCTTGGAGCACAGGTTCTCCAATACCTGGCAGGTTCTCCAGGGATCTCACTGGAGCTATGATCCCGTGATGGTTCCTTCTCTGTGGGTGTCCACCACCCGCGCCGATACCCGTCGTGTGCTAGGGTTTTAGTTGTACTAGTGATGTTATATGTATGGCACTATTCGGGATGTATTAGTGATAATATTCGACGATGTACAGACGCATGAGATGATTTACTTTTGCTTATTGAATGCATGCTAATTTGAGTCCTATAAGATATTTTGAAATGTATATCTTGTGTTGCTCAATATCCAAGTGGCTGGTCATGTTTGCAGGTTACACCTCCGAGTGGCCTATGTTTTGCCGGAGTGTTGATTCATTTCCGTTTCAGCAAATTTCAGGCGCTCGATATGTCCTATTTTAGCAAAGGTCATGCCGGATTTTTCCATGAATTTTGGCATGAATTTTGCCAGAATATGTAGGAAATATCGAGTGCCCCGGATTTGTGTGTTGAGTATCCTGGTAGTTGTCTTCTATCGATTTTCAATTAATGTTTTAACTATGAACATAGGAAATGTCTGACGACAAAAAGGATTTCGGTATTTGCAAATACTGCGAAGACGAGCGTGGCCTGTGCGATGGAATCTTCCTAGATGATGATAGGCGCTTCAGCATCAAGCTGGACGAGAACTTCGAAGTGGATACAGTAAGTCACAACGACAAGTCTTTTTTCGTAATTAAGCATGACATCTGCTTCATTTGCTTCAACTTATTTTTTTACTATTCTAGTAGCGTATCCCCTGCCATGCAAGAGTTTTTGTATTGGATAAGAGAGGTTTCAGTCATACTATGGAGGTAAAGAAAGTTTACTTGAAGACCGAGCATGGTTATATTTTCCAGGCAAAATTATACAATTCAGACAACTACACCTATTTTGGATGCAAAACATGGCGAGCACTATGCAAGACTTATGCATTTGAGCCTGATATGGTTATCACCTTTGATATTCTTGAAGGTAATACCGACATCTTGGTCGATGTGCAGACGCCTCCAGTTACACCATTATGTAAGTTTCTCAACCATATTTATGTCTTTGATATTGTTTATTCAAAAATAGTTGACAACTAATTTGTATTGTCAGCTTATTTCGGTGTAAGCAAACATGTCCAGCGCTTGGTAGACAAGACCTACTACTGTCCCGGGGCTGAACTAAAGTGCGAGGAGCTAAGTCATTATGTTTCATGGCTTGAGGATCTTGATACTGTCAAGACAAATTTTCTTCCTAGGCTTAGAAATGTTAGTACTGAAAACGTGCGACCAATAGTGTTCGTAATGAACTACGGTCACATCTATTTAGGAAGGATGGTAAGATTTTTACTATTTTTCCTCAGTGCATCTTTTCCATACATTATTTGTGAAGCTAAACTTCATTGCTAAGTATGTTACCATATGATGTTTTTTCAACAGGGACTCCCGATGAATGTTATGCCTTATGGGATCGAGACTAAAGGTACCATGAGTATTATTAGCTTACGGCCAAGATATCCTACATGTTACTTTAGTGCATTCAAGATCAGCGATGAATGATTAATAGTGCAAGACTGGACCAGATATGTGATGGGGGAGCGCAGAGAAGTACTAGGGGGCAGCAAACAGATGTGCTACCCAAAATTAGGAGACAGGTTCATCTGCATGCTCCAACTTGATCAAGGAGGAGAGCTACACATGTTTTATGTTATTTTACCTAAGAGAGAGAGAGCAGCAGGAGAGATTAGCTAGCTAGAAATGAGTTTGAGGATGATGATGTGCTACACTATTACTATGATGGTAAAATAGCTAGTGTTGGTGGTAATGACTATGATGATTATTATTAGCTAGTCTTGGTGGTGATTAGCTAGCTAGAATGAGAGTTTGAAGATGATGATGTGTGCTACACTATGACTATGATAATTAAATAGCTAATGTTGGTGGTAATGACTATGATGATGATTAAATAGCTTGTGTTGGCGGATTAGATTCAAGTGGAGGCAACATGTGGTGCACAGCGAAAGTACTACTAGTCCAAACTAGATCAAGTTTGGATTTGTAGTATACTTTTGACATGCACCACATATTGCCTCCATTTGAAACTAATCCACCTTCATTTGACACACTGTTATGGACATAATGATGTAAACCTCATAACTGGTATTGTACCAATATTTGTACGATAAATACACTAAAAATAAAAAACATAAAAAAAGAATACTAGTAGCGATGGATGGAAAACGCGCTACTAGTAGTTACATTAGCAGTAGCACGGGATTGAACAAACGCTGCAGCTACTTGTCCTAGCAGTAGCGCGTGTAACACGCGCTACTGCTAAGGAATAGCTGTAGCGCCTTATCAGTAGCGCATATCCCCGCGCTACTGATAGGCCTAAAACCCGCGCTGCTGCTAGCCTTTTCCCTAGTAGTGTTGATATCTTTTATAATGGACTAACCGATGCCTTCAGAGATTACCTGGATAGTTGTGCTGGTTCTGTTTTCAGGGAAAGAACACCGGATGAAGCTGAAATTCTATTGAATAATATGTTGACAAATGAAAATAATTGGACACCTCTGGAGCCAATTCCTGAGCCTATTCCTAAACCAACTCCGAAGAAGAGGTGTATTCTATTTCTCAGTCCTGAAGATATGCAAGAGGCAAATAAATCTATGAAAGAAAAAGGTATTAAAGCTGAAGATGTTCAGAATTTACCTCCCATTGAAGAAATACATGGTCTTAATTTACCGCTTGTTGAAGAAACATATAATCTTAATCCATTACCTATTGAAGAAACTCATGGTCTTGATAACCCGACACAGGTAATAAAGGTAAATTCTCTCTACAGATATGATAAAGCTGAAATCCCATTTACTAAATTTGCTAGCCCATGCTTAGATGTGTTTGATAAATTTAGGGCTAAGCAAGAAGATTTTAATGCTTATTTTGGTAGACAATTGAAATACAATTCAAATATGCTTGAGCACTTGGGTGATTATATGGATAATGTCAAAGGTGAACTTAAACTTATTAGCAAACATGCTTCTACGGTTACCACTCAAGTAGAACAAGTACTTAAAGATCAAAATGATTTGCTCAATGAATTGAATAGTAAAGATAATGATAATGCTGTAAGAGTGGCTACTAGAACTGGTAGAATGACTCAGGAACCTTTGTATCCTGAAGGCCACCCTAATAGAATTGAGCAAGATTCTCAGAGAAATAATATAGATGTACCTAGTTCTTCTAAAAAGAAGAAAAAGAAAAATGATAGGGCTTTGCATGCTTCTAGTGAACCTATTACTGAAACAACTGAGAATCCAAATCATATTTCTATTTCTGATGCTGAAACTCAATCTGGTAATGAACCTGAAACTAGTGATAATGTTAATGATAATGTTCATAATGATGCTCAACCTAGTAATGATAATGACATAGAAATTGAACCTGCTGTTGATCTTGATAACCCACAATCAAAGAATCAACGTTATGATAAGAAATACTTTGTTGCTAGGAAACATGGTAAAGAAAGAGAGCCTTGGGTTCAGAAACCCATGCCTTTTCCTCACAAACCATCCAAGGAAAAGGATGATGAGAATTTTGAGCGCTTTGCTGAAATGATTAGACTATCTTTTTGCGTATGCGATTAACTGATATGCTCAAAACCAATCCTTATGCTAAGTAAATGAAAGATATTATTACAAATAAAAGAAAGATACTGGAAGCTGAAATTTCTACCATGCTTGCTAATCATACTTTTAAGGGTGGAATACCAAAGAAACTTGGAGATCCCGGTGTACCAACTATACCATGCTCCATTAAAAGAAACTATGTTAAAACTACTTTATGTGATCTTGGAGCCGGTGTTAGTGTTATGCCTCTCTCTTTATATCGTAGACTTTATTTGAATAAGTTGACACCTACTGAAATATCTTTGCAAATGGCTGATAAATCAACTGCTATACATGTCAGTATTTGTGAGGATGTGCCTGTTGTAGTTGCAAACATTACTATTTTAACGGACTTTGTTATTCTTGATATCCCCGAGGATGATAGTATGTCTAATATTCTTGGAAGACCCTTTTTGAATACTGCAGGGGCTGTTATTGATTGCACTAAAGGCAATGTCACTTTTCATGTTAATGGTAACGAGCATACGGTACACTTTCCGAGGAAACAACCTCAAGTTCATAGTATCAACTCTATTGGAAAAATTCCATCGATTATATTTGGAGGTTTTGAATTTCCTCTTCCTATGGTCAAGAAGAAATATGATATTCTTATTATTGGGGATGTGCATATCCCCGTTGAGGTAACATAGTGTTATTCGAAATTTCTCTGGTTCCATGTTATTCGGAATGAGTTCGTTAACAAGACTTGATCAACCTTGTTAGTGGATTCCTTTTGATGATCATGAGTTGGATGAAACTAGAAGGCACAACCTTCTGTACCCCACTTTTACTTTCTGATATTTATATTAAATAAAATAAAAATAAATATTTTTCTCTATGTTATCTGATTATCCGTGCAATATAAAAATACCTCGAAAATAAAAGTTCTCCAAATGCCCTGAAATTTAAATATGAGTTTTTCCAGAATATTTGAGAATATTTGGCACTAAGAACATAGCAGGGGGGTCAACCACTTGCCCACAAGGGTGGAGGGCGTGCCCCCTGCCTCGTGGGCCCATGGTGGCCCTCCTCCACTTATTCCTGCACCCACACACTTCTTCTTCCTCCCACAAACATGAATATCCAGCTCAAGCACGAGTTCTAGCTCATCTTGCTGCCATTTTCGATCTCCTTGCTCAAACCACCTCTCAAAAAACTTCTTGGGGAGATTGTTCCTTGGTATGTGACTCCTCCATTGGTCCAATTAGTTTTTGTTCTAGTGCTTTATTCATTGCAAATTTTTGCTGCTTAGGTGACCCTGTTCTTGAGCTTGCATGTCAAATTTATATGGTCAAAAGTAGTTTTGATGCATGATATAGGCTCTAGGCACTTGTAGGAGTAGTTTCTATCAATATTATTGAGTTTGGTTTACTTTTATTTTGAAGTTACTAAAAATTTTCAAAATTTTTGAGAGGAAGAAAAATGCTTAGGAAAATGTTCCAAGGTGGTTCCTCAAGGAAGCAAGGACCCAGGCTTGCAATGCGTGATGCTGATGACGAGCCACCAAGAGACGCTCTAGTGCGTCCTTGTGAATGGCCTTCTGAGAACTTTATGGATCGACCGGGAATTAAGGAAGAATTCAACGCATATTTGCGTAACGCTGATCTTGTGAGCTTCGAGGAAGAGAAGTGCAGCCAGTATCACAACCTCACCAGTACCTTTGTGAGGAGGTTTGAATTTCCAACTTCACGTAATTCTCCAACTGTCCTGTTTGATCTTTATGATAATTCTTACACTATGGACTTAGAGGATTTTACCACTGCTTGCAAACTTCCACAATGGGGGAGTATAAGGGATCCTCGCAAATATGAATTTAGAGATTTTCTTGATAGTATAACTGTGGGAGAATCTAGAGATATAACACAAGCCACCATAGGGAGCATTCACTTTCCTGCTATACATTATTTTGCTCTCTTCATAGGTAGATGCATTAATGGTAAAGATGAAGCATGTCACATGTGTGTCCCCGACCTTAGTATTCTTAGGAGTATTGTGTTGGGAGATAAATCTTATAATTTGGGAGCTCTCCCATGTAAATAGTTTTATTTCTTTTCTTTTCTTTGGGGGTCGATAGGAGAAGACCATAATTAAATTGTTGAAGTAGATCTTGTATGCATACTTGTTGATCTAACAAAAGAGCCCATATCGCCTTGTCTTCTCCTGTTTATTGAATGCCTGCAGATTCCAGCTTAGTCCAATGCACGTGCACTATTATTATTATTCACATCGTTTGGTCGTGCAAGTGAAAGTCAATTATGATGATATATGAAGGAGTGGCTGAGATGAGAAAAGCTGGTATGAACTCGACCTCTTTTGTTTTTGTAAATATGATTAGTTCATCGTTCCTGATTCAGCCTATTATGAATAAACTTGTTTGCAATGACAATTAGAGATCATAGTTTCTTGTGCCATGCTTGATTAGCTATGAGTTATAATAGTTTACCTTGCGTGCCAACATGCTATTGGGATAGTTATGATGTGGTATGATAGGGTGGTATCCTCCTCTGAATGATTTAAGTGACTTGACTTGGTGCATATTCATGCATGTAGTTGAAACAAAATCAACATAGCCTTTACGATATTTATGTTCATGGTGGATTATATCCTACTCATGCTTGCATTCGATGTTGATTAATTTTAATGCGTGTTCATGACTGTTGTCGCTCTCTAGCTGGTCGCTTCCCAGTCTTTTGCTAGCCTTCACCAGTACTAAGCGGGAATACTGCTTGTGCATCCAATCCCTTAAACCCCAAAGTTATTCCACATGAGTCCACTATCTATACCTACTAATAAAGCAAGGTGCGTTTCTCCAATATTTTCATCCGTTCACCGCCGAAAATAATTTTTTGCTATCCGAGGTGGTACTAAATTTTTGTGTGTCCCTCCACTGGAAAAGACAAAAAGTTTGTCCAGAATACCACAACTGGGCCAGACGCACTCCAGCCCAACAAAACCAACCCAGTAATTACCCTGCCCATGCATCGCTAGGACCTTATTTGTCGCACGTGGCGACAAAAATTTGAATGTACACACAAGTCGCCCAAGAATGGGCGGGCCTGTTTTTGTTTTTTCTGCATTCGGTTTCTGTTGAATTTTTATTTTCCCCTTCTTTATTTTTATTGTTTAGGGAAATAAAAATATACAAAATGTATTCATAATTTCAATATTTGTTCAAATATTCAAAAGAATTAGCATTACAAAATTTTATTCCTGTCTTAAAAAATATTAGCAAGTTAAACAAAATTGGTTTCGTAATTTCCTCAACATTTTAAAAATGTTGCAATTTAAAATAAATCTATTTCAGAATTGTTTGATATTTTTTATAAAATTATTATTTTATAAAATGTTCGATATTCAAACAATATTCCTATTTTAGTGAAAAGTTCAGAAATACAAAAAAATGTTTGCTCTAAGAAAACATTTTTAAAAATGTTGTTAATGTTCCCCTTTCAAAAATAATAATAATGTTCTGTTTTATAAATAGTTCATGTTTTCAAAATATTGTTTATTAATTTCAATTACTACTCCCGTTTCTATTTTTGTTTTTGTTTTTCCGAAACTATGTGGAATTTAAGAAAAATGTTGACATTTTTTTAGAACAGTCCGGGTTTTCAAAAAAATTAACGTTTCCAAGAACATTCGGCAGTTTTCTTTGAATGTTCAAAATAATAAATAAATAAATAAATAAAATCTGAAGCTAACGTATCTTCTTAAATATTCATGTTGGCCATTGATTAGAGCGCGCGTTTGTTCTATCCTGGTTGGAAATAAATTAAAAGAATACGGGCATGTGCCAATAAAAGAGTATATGTTGTTTGGCTCTAATTAGAAAAAAATGGTTGATACGTCAACGCTAAAATAATCAAAGAGAATAAACCATCATAATGAAGGGACATTCATGCCTGATTATGCTTATGAAGCAGGATTTATGCGCTGCAATTAGTAATCCATCCGGTTACGCAGTTATAGATGAGTGGTCGAAGCAACCGTGTCCCGAAGCTCGTCGCACACCCATCAAATGAGGAGGCATGCACAACCCCGAGATGGAGGCGGACGCAGAAAAAAAAGCACGAGTTGGGTGCTCGCCACCGCGCCTACCAACCCCACCACTATTAAGATTTCATGGGCCAAACACGTCCAGTGAGAAGACAACTCCTTGCTCTGTCGCCTACCGTTGTGGAGACCGTTTTTTGTGGCCACATTGATTATCGTTCCCGTTATTTGTCGTAAATAAAATATCTCACCCGTTGCATCGCACGGGCATTTGTGCTAGTACCTACCTATATACGCTATCTACCTGCCGTTCCAAGTAAATTTGTATGTGCCAAACTCTAAACCTTCAAATAAATATCCTATTTTGTATGCTCGAATAGCTCATGTATCAACTAGGGCTGTCTGTATCTTTAACGGTGCTCTGCATTTATGTTTTGCGGTCTCAGAAAGGGCTAGCGAGATACCATCTTGTTATATCATATTATGATTGTTTTGAGAAAGTGTTGTCATCCGAGATTTATTATTATGGCTCGCTAGTTGATTATGCTATTTATATGAGTAAACTTGAGACCTATGCGTTATTGTGAATGTGGTTAGTTATAATCTTTGCTGAAAACTTGAATGCTGGCTTTTCATGTTTATAATAACAAGAGCAAACCGAGTTTGTAAAAGTTTTTCTTTATCACTTTCAGTTTATCAACTGAATTGCTTGAGGACAAGCAAAGATTTAAGCTTGGGGGAGTTGATACGTCTCCGTCGTATCTACTTTTCCAAACACTTTTGCCCTTGTTTTGGACTCTAACTTGCATGATTTGAATGGAACTAACCCGGACTGACGCTGTTTTCAGCAGAATTACCATGGTGTTATTTATGTGTAGAAACAATCGTTCTCGGAATGACCTGAAACTTCACGGAGCAACATTTCAGAAAATATGAAAAATACCTGCAAAAGATGAAGGCCAGGGGGCCCACCACCTGTCCACGAGGGTGGGGGCGCACCCCCTACCTCGTGGGCCCCATGTTGCCTCTCCAACTCCGACTCCAACTCCATATATTGTGTTTCGGGGAGAAAAAATCAGAGAGAAGAAATCATCGCGTTTTACGATACGGAGCCGCCGCCAAGCCCTAAAACCTCTCGGGAGGGCTGATCTGGAGTCTGTTCGGGGCTCCGGAGAGGGGAATCTATCGCCATCGTCATCATCAACCATCCTCCATGACCAATTTCATGATGCTCACCGCCGTGCGTGAATAATTCCATCATAGGCTTGCTGGACGGTGATGGGTTGGATGTGATCTATCATGTAATCGAGTTATTTTTGTTAGGGTTTGATCCCTAGTGTCCACTATGTTCTGAGAATGATGTTGCTATGACTTTGCTATGCTTAATGATTGTCACTAGGGCCCGAGTGCCATGATTTCAGATCTGAACCTATTATGTTTTCATCAATATATGAGAGTTCTTGATCATATCTTGGAAGTCTATAGTCACCTATTATGTGTTATGATCCGTTAACCCCGAAGTGACAATAATCGGGATACTTACCGGTGATGACCGTAGTTTGAGGAGTTCATGTATTCACTATGTGTTAATGCTTTGTTCCGGTTCTATATTAAAAGGAGGCCTTAATATCCCTTAGTTTCTGTAAGGACCCCGCTGTCACGCGAGGGTAGGACAAAAGATGTCATCCAAGTTCTTTTCCATAAGCAAGTATGACTATATTCGGAATACATGCCTACATTATATCAATGAACTGGAGCTAGTTCTGTGCCACCCTAGGTTATGACTGTTACATGATGAACCGCATCCGGCATAATTCTCCATCACCGACCCATTACCTACGAGCTTTCCATATATTGTTCTTCGCTTATTTACTTTTCCGTTGCTACTGCCATCATCACTACAAATACCAAAAACATTACTTTAACTACTGTTACCTTTTGTTACCGTTATCACTACTATCATATTAATTTGCTACTAAATACTTTGCTGCAGATATTAAGTTTCCAGGTGTGGTTGAATTGACAACTCAGCTGCTAATACTTGAGAATATTGTTTGGCTCCCCTTGTGTCGAATCAATAAATTTGGGTTGAATACTCTACCCTCAAAAATTGTTGTGATCCCCTAGACTTGTGGGTTATCAGCGAGCGGCATCGTTCGCACGCCCGACGACCGGCCGCACGTCGCCAGATCCAAAGACGGAGCTGGGGCCCCCGCAGGCGGCATGGGGCCCTCCAAGGGTCTCGTTGTGCCACCTCCGGGCGTCACAGCGACCTCCAAGACACCCACACCGGCGACCACTGGTCGCTCTTCCCATGGTGTGCGCGATGAACAATGTCACCACGCCGGCGGCCTTGGGCACCACCGTGGGAACAGCCCTGTGCATCGTTCGTGGGATGAAGGAGTTCAGCATGCCCGCCAAAGTGCTGACGAAAATGGCGTGCAGCCGCTGGGTCGTGGTGGAGCTCCTTCTAACATGATTAGAAGTCAAAGCATGCCACGGGCCACGCAGCTAGCGCCGCCACCCACGC
This sequence comes from Triticum dicoccoides, assembly GCF_002162155.2. Lineage (NCBI taxonomy): Eukaryota > Viridiplantae > Streptophyta > Magnoliopsida > Poales > Poaceae > Triticum > Triticum dicoccoides. The sequence continues at coordinate 23,843,762 of NC_041388.1, forward strand.
TAGCGGAAGCTTTGGCGCGCGCGCAGCTGCTCCTCGACTTCCCTCCCGCCGCAGAGAAGCTCGACGAGTTGAGGGCCACCATCTGGAGCCTCGTCACCGTTGATGTTTACTACACAACCTTCTTCTTGTAGACGTTGTTGGGCCTCCAAGTGCAGAGGTTTGTAGGACAGTAGGAAATTTCCCTCAAGTGGATGACCTAAGGTTTATCAATCCGTAGGAGGCGTAGGATGAAGATGGTCTCTCTCAAGCAACCCTGCAACCAAATAATAAAGAGTCTCTTGTGTCCCCAACACACCCAATACAATGGTAAATTGTATAGGTGCACTAGTTCGGTGAAGAGATGGTGATACAAGTGGTACATGGATGGTAGTAAAGGTTTTTGTAATATGAAAATATAAAAGCAGCAAGGTAACTAATGATAAAAGTGAGCACAAACGGTATTGCAATGCATTGAAATAAGGCCTAGGGTTCATACTTTAACTAGTGCAAGTTCTCTCAACAATAATAACATAATTGGATCACATAACTATCCCTCAGCATGCAACAAAGAGTCACTCCAAAGTCACTAATAGCAGAGAACAAACAAAGAGATTATGGTAGGGTACGAAACCACCTCAAAGTTATTCTTTCCAATCAATCTGTTGGGCTATTCCTATGAGTGTCACAAACAGCCCTATAGTTCGTACTAGAATAACACCTTAGGACACAAATCAACCAAAACCCTAATGTCACCTAGATACTCCAATGTCACCTCAAGTATCCGTGGGTATGATTATATGGTATGCATCACACAAACTCAGATTCATCTATTCAACCAACACAAAGTACTTCAAAGAGTGCCCCAAAGATTCTACCAGAGAGTCAAGACGAAAACATGTGCCAACCCCTATGCATAGGTTCATGGGCGGAACCCCCAAGTTGATCACCAAAACATAAATCAAGTGGATCAATAGAATACCCGATTGTCACCACGGGTATCCCACGCAAGACATACATCAAGTGTTCTCAAATCCTTAAAGACTCAATCCGATAAGATAACTTCAAAGGGAAAACTCAATCCATTACAAGAGAGTAGAGGGGGAGAAACATCATAAGGTCCAACTATAATAGCAAAGCTCGCGATACATCAAGATCGTATCACCTCAAGAACACGAGAGAGAGAGAGAGAGAGTGAGATAAAACAAATAGCTACTGGTACATACCCTTAGCCCTGTGGGAGAACTACTCCCTCCTCGTCATGGAGAGCGTCGGGATGATGAATATGGCTACCGGTGAGGGGTTCCCCCTCCGGCAGGGTGCCGGAACAGGTCTATGTTGGTTTTCGGTGGCTACAGAGGCTTCTGGCAGCGGAACTCCCGATCTATTGTGCTCCTCGAAGTTTTTAGGGTATATGGGTATATGTGGGAGGAAGAAGTACGTCGGTGGACTTCCGGGCTGTCCACGAGGCAGGGGGCACGCCCAGGGGGATGGGCGCACCCCCCCACCCTCGTGGGCAGCCCGGGACTCTCCTGGTCCATCTCCGATACTCCGTGGGCTTCTTCTAGTCCAAAAGTAAGTTCCCTGAAGTTTCAGGTCAATTAGACTCCATTTGATTTTCCTTTTCTGCGATACTCTAAAACAAGGAAAAAACTGGCACTGGGCTCTAGGTTAATAGGTTAGTCCCAAAAATAATATAGAAGTGTTTAATAAAGCCCATAAACATCCAAAACAGATAATATAATAGCATGGAACAATCAAAAATTATAGATACGTTGGAGACGTATCAGCATCCCCAAGCTTAATTCCTGCTCGTCCTCGAGTAGGTAAATGATAAAAACAGAATTTTTGATGTGGAATGCTACCTAACATATTCATCAGGTATTTCTCTTTATGGTGGCAAGAATATTCAGATCCATAAGATTCAAGACAAAAGTTTAATATTGACATAAAAATAATAATACTTCAAGTATACTAACAAAGCAATCATGTCTTCTCAAATAACATGGCCAAAGAAAGCTATCCCTACAAAATCATATAGTCTGGCTATGCTCCATCTTCACCACACAACATATTTAAATCATGCACAACCCCGATGATAAGCCAAGCAATTGTTTCATACTTTTGATGTTCTCAAACTTTTTCAATCTTCACGCAATATATGAGCGTGAGCCATGGATAGAGCACTATAGGTGGAATAGAATGGTGGTTGTGGATAAGAAAAAAAGGAGAAGATAGTCTCACATCGATTAGGTGTATCAACGGGCTATGGAGGTGCCCATCAGTAGATATCAATGGGAGTGAGTAGGGATTGCCATGCCACAGATGCACTAGAGCTAGAAATGTATGAAAGCTCAACAAAACAAACTAAGTGGGTGTGCATCCAACTTTCTTGATCATGATGACCTAGGGCACTTGAGGAGGCCCATTGTTGGAATATACAAGCCAAGTTCTATAATGAAAATTTCCCACTAGTATATGAAAGTGACAAAACAAGAGGCTCTCTATCATGAAGATCATGGTGCTACTTTGAAGCACAAGTGTGGAAAAAAGGATAGTAGCATTGTCCCTTTTATTTTTATTTTTTTATTTGGCCTTTCCTTTTTTTCCTTTCTTTTTTTATTTGGCCTTTCTTTTTTTGGCCTTTCTATTTTTTGGGACAATGCTCTATTAATGATGATCATCACACTTCTATTTATTTACAACTCAATGATTACAACTCAATACTAGAACAAAGTATGACTCTATATGAATGCCTCCGGTGGTGTACAGGGATGTGCAATGACTCATGAGTGACATGTATGATAGAATTATCAACGGTGGCTTTGCCACAAATACAATGTCAACTACATGATCATGCAAAGCAATATGACAATGATGAAACGCGTCATAATAGATGGAACGGTTGAAAGTTGCATGGCAATATATCTCAGAATGGCTATGGAAATGCCATAATAGGTAGGTATGGTGGCAGTTTTGAGGAAGATATATGGTGGGCTTATGGTACCGGCGAAAGTTGTGCGGTACTAGAGAGGCTAGCAATGGTGGAAGGGTGAGAGTGCGTATAATCCATGGACTCAACATTAGTCATAAAGAACTCACATACTTATTGCAAAAATCTATTAGTTATCGAAACAAAGTACTATGCGCATGCTTCTAGGGGGATAGATTGGTAGGAAAAGACCATCGCTCATCCCCGACCGCCACTCATAAGGAAGACAATCAATAAATAAATCATGCTCCGACTTCGTCACATAACGGTTCACCATACGTGCATGCTATGGGAATCACAAACTTCAACACAAGTATTTCTCAAATTCACAACTACTCAACTAGCATGACTCTAATATCATCATCTCCATATCTCAAGACAATTATCAAGTATCAAACTTCTCATAGTATTCAATGCTCTTTATATGATAGTTTTTATTATATCCCTCTTGGATGCCCATAATATTAGGACTAGTTTCATAACCAAAGCAAACTACCATGCTGTTCTAAAGACTCTCAAAATAATATAAGTGAAGCACGAGAGTTCATCTATTTCTTCAAAATAAAACCACCACCGTGCTCTAAAAAGATATAAGTGAAGCACTAGAGCAAATGACAAACTACTCTGGAACATATAAGTGAAGATCAATGAGTAGTCGAATAATTATGCAACTATGTGAAGACTCTCTAAATTTAAGAATTTCAGATCTTGGTATTTTATTCAAACAGCAAGCAAAACCAAATAAAATAAAATGACGCTCCAAGCAAAACACATATCATGTGGTGAATAAAAATATAGCTCCAAGTAAAGTTGCCCATGAACGAAGACGAAAGAGGGGATGCCTTCCGGGACATCCCCAAGCTTAGGCTTTTGGTTGTCCTTTAATATTACCTTGGGGTGCCTTGGGCATCCCCAAGCTTAGGCTCTTGCCACTCCTTATTCCATAGTCCATCAAATCTTCACCGAAAACTTGAAAACATCACAACACAAAACTTAACAGAAAACTCGTAAGCTCCGTTAGTATAAGAAAATAAATCACCACTTAGGTAATGTTGTGAACTCATTCTAAATTCATGTTGGTATAATATCTAATGTATTTGGTTCATACCCTCCGATACTACTCATAGATTCATCAAAATAAGCAAACAACACATAGAAAACAGAATCTGTCAAAAACAGAACAGTATGTAGTAATCTGTAGGTTTTGACCACTTCTGGAACTCATAAAATTATCAAATAAATTGCTGGACGTGAGGAATTTATCAATTAATTATCTTCAAAAATAATAACTAAATATCACTCTAGAATAAAAAATGGCAGCAATTCTTGTGAGCGCTAAAGTTTCTGCTTTTTACAGCATGATCGCAAAGACTTTCCCCAAGTCTTCCCAAAGTTTCTACTTGGCACAAACACTAATTAAAGGCATAAAAACACATCTAAACAGAGGCTAGATGAATTATTTATTACTAAACAGGAGCATAAAGCAAGGAACTAAAATAAAATTGGGTTGCCTCCCAACAAGCACTATCGTTTAACGCCCCTAGCTAGGCATGATGATTTCAATGATGCTCACATAAAAGGTAAGAATTGTAACATAAAGAGAGCATCATGAAGAATATGACTACCACATTTAAGTCTAACCCACTTCCTATGAATAGGGATTTTGTGAGCAAACAAATTGTGGGAACAAGAATCAACTTGCATAGGAAGGTAAAAGAAGGATAACTTGAAGATTTTCAACACATAGTGAGGAAACTTGATATTATTGCAATTCCCACAAGCATATGTTCCTCCCTCATAATAATTTTCAGTAGAATCATGAATGAATTCAACAATATAACCAGCACCTAAAACATTATTTTCATGATCTACAAGCATAGAAAATTTACTACTCTCCACATAGGCAAGATTCTTCTTATTCGGAATAGTGGGAGTATCATAAGAAACTCGAATACTATAAATTGTTTCCACATTAAAAGAGTAATGTTCAGAAAAAGGGTAATCATAATCATGACATTTTTTATAAATATAATCATCACTACTCTTTATATCATATGTATCATCACAATAATTATCATAAGTAGCAACTCTGTTCTCATCATAATCGATTGAAACCTCTTCCAAGATAGTGGAATCATCACTAAATAAAGTCATGACCTCTCCAAATCCACTTTCATAATTATCATAACAAGATTCAACATCCTCCAAAATAGTGGGATCATTACTTCCTAAAGTTGACACTGTTCCAAACCCACTTTCATCAATATAATCATCATAAGTAGGAGGCATGCTATCATCATTATAAATTTGCATATCAAAACTTGGGAGACTAAAAATATCATCTTCATTAAGCGTAGCATCCCCAAGCTTGGGACAAATACTAATTGCAGCAAATATATTCTCAAAAACATCATCTTCATCAAACATAGCATCCCCAAGCTTCGGCCTTTTCATATCATAAGCATAACCACTCTCATCATTAATAGTATGGATAGCACCAATAGTATAGCAATTATCATATTCTTCCAAGCAAGTGCCAAAAAGATTTTCAAGATCACAAGAAGTATCATTATCTTCCCAATCACAATCATCAGAACAAGCAAAAGGCATAACAAGATCATCGTCAAGTGCATCATCTTCCACAATTATATTTTCATGAGGCACAACGGTAATAGGAGCATCATTATTTGGGAGAGATATCTTTCTACCTCTCTTCCTTTTTCTTTTTTTCTTCTTCACCACATCATGTGTGGGTTCAATCCTCTTTTTGGAGCTCCTTATTAATGAGATTGGTTGAATAGAAGGCTCCTCCTCGTTACCTGATTCATCATAAGAAATAACAGGAGGATATTGTGAAGTCTCTTCCCTTTCGTTAGTATTCTCTTCATCTTCTATTTGTTTTCTTTTCTTTATGTAATTGGCAATATAAGGATTTTCAATGCAATTCACCGCACAATACATATAAATTTCCTCTAGATCAAAATCAAGAAATTTATCAAGATTAAATTTTGGAATACCGTCAGTTATAAGTTTCATTTCTTCATAACCCAAAAGAAGACTAAGCTCTTTATGATGCTCAAGGGTAATCAAGTTATCACAATTTTTGGACACAACTTGATCATGAAACAAATAGCATTGGAGCTTTGAATGACCATGTTCATTGCAAAGTTCACAAGGATGGCAATAAATATTGAATCTTTCAGCACAAACATCTAGCCTTTCTTGCAACAATTTAGTTTCTAAATGCTTATGCCTCTTGCAATATCTATCTTCCCTATTTGCTGTGTACTTGCAAACCCAATGCACTCCACAAAAATTGACATGTTTACAGGAGACATTTTCATCATAACTAGTGCAATCATCATTAGAACTATGGATATTCAAGGAGTTCATACTAACAACATTGCAATCATGCTCATCATTCAAAGATTTAGTGCCAAACATTTTCATGCACTCTTCTTCTAACACTTTGGCACAATTTTCCTTTTCATCATACTCACGAAAGGTATTAAAAAGATGAAGCGTATGAGGCAAACTTAATTCCATTTTTTTGTAATTTTCTTTTATAAACTAAACTAGTGATAAAACAAGAAACTAAAAGACTTGATTGCAAGATCTAAAGATAGACCTTCAAGCGCTAACCTCCCCGGCAACGGCGCCAGAAATGAGCTTGATGTCTACTATACAACCTTCTTCTTGTAGATGTTGTTGGGCCTCCAAGTGCAGAGGTTTGTAGGACAGTAGCAAATTTCCCTCAAGTGGATGACCTAAGGTTTATCAATCCGTAGGAGGCGTAGGATGAAGATGGTCTCTCTCAAGCAACCCTGCAACCAAATAACAAAGAGTCTCTTGTGTCCCCAACACACCCAATACAATGGTAAATTGTATAGGTGCACTAGTTCGGCGAAGGGATGGTGATACAAGTGGTATATGGATGGTAGATAAAGGTTTTTGTAATCTGAAAATATAAAAACAGCAAGGTAAATAATGATAAAAGTGAGCACAAATGGTATTGCAATGCGATCTAACAAGGCCTAGGGTTCATACTTTAACTAGTGCAAGTAATCTCAAAAATAATAACATAATTGGATCACATAACTATCCCTCAAAATGCAACAAAGAGTCACTCCAAAGTCACTAATAGCAGAGAACAAACGAAGAGATTATGGTAGGGTACGAAACCACCTCAAAGTTATTCTTTCCAATCAATCCATTGGGCTATTCCTATAAGTGTCACAAACAGCCCTATAGTTCGTACTAGAATAGCACCTTAAGACACAAATCAACCAAAACCCTAATGTCACCTAGATACTCCAATGTCACTGCAAGTATCCGTGGGTATGATTATATGGTATGCATCACACAATCTCAGATTCATCTATTGAACCAACACAAAGTACTTCAAAGAGTGCCCCAAAGATTCTACCGGAGAGTCAAGAGGAAAACATGTGCCAACCCCTATGCATAGGTTCATGGGCAGAACCCACAAGTTGATCACCAAAACATACATCAAGTGGGTCAATAGAATACCCCATTGTCACCACGGGTATCCCACGCAAGACATACATCAAGTGTTCTCAAATCCTTAAAGACTCATCTGATAAGATAACTTCAAAGGGAAAACTCAATCCATTACAAGAGAGTAGAGGGGGAGAAACATCATAAGATCCAACTATAATAGCAAAGCTCCCGATACATCAAGATCGTATCACCTCAAGAACACGAGAGAGAGAGAGAGATCAAACACATAGCTACTGGTACATACCCTCAGCCCCGAGGGAGAACTACTCCCTCCTCGTCATGGAGAGCGCCGGGATGATGAAGATGGCCACCGGTGAGGGGTTCCCCCTCTGGCAGGGTGCCGGAACTGGTCTAGATTGGTTTTCGGTAGCTACGGAGGCTTCTGGCGGCGGAACTCCCGATCTATTGTGCTCCTCGAAGTTTTTAGGGTATATGGATATATATGTGTCGGTGGGAACGACACCTATGGGATCAAAGAATCCCTACTACGGTTGCGGGGCGCGGGGTCGCGAGAAGAGCGGATCAAACAGATAGCACACGGTTCCTTTATCCAAGTTCGGGCCGTGAGGATGCGTAAAACCCTACTCCTGCTTTGGTGGATTGTATATCTGTGTTCTTGAGCTAGCTATGGGGCGTGAGGAGCTCCAAAAAGCCGAATCCTCCTCCTGGTCGCCTCGGGCCTCCTTTTATAGGAAAGGGGTTGCCACAGTGGCACACAGGAGGTGGAAAGGGTATAGTGATGCGAGGTTATCCCTTGCATTACATGACAAGGCACATTTAATGCGTCCTGCTTAGGTGTCCTTGCTTTATCGGGGATGGGGGAGAGACCTATCTCGTCTGTCACCGCTCCCTCTCGTGTTGACACGCGCCCTGGCCAGCAGCGCCCGCGGTGCCATGTACGCAGGCAGGCAGCTGAGGTGGCGCAGTGGTGAGTCTCCACGAAGATCCGCATGCCGCCACGCAGGTGCCTGCCCAGCTGGTTGGGTTGTCAGCTGCATGCGAACGGCGGTGGAGGTTTGACTGGCGTGGGCCTGATGGTGGCCCTACGGGTGTTCTTGGCAAGGGCCTTGCCGGGGCCCCGGCAAGGGTCTTGCCGTGGCGTCTGCTGTCTTCCCCGGCAAGGCTCTTGCCGGGGGCCTTGTGGTCCTCCTCGGCTGGGATCCCGCCAAGGATCATCATCTTCTAAAGGGTGTATCTGATCTTGAATGTCTTCACAAGGATCTGCATGCCACCACGGGCAGTGGACTCAAGGGTGACTCACTCCATAGGTGTGGGGCGAGCTGCCACGACAAGGGTCTTGCCGGGTTTGCTAAAACCGCCTCCCGGCAAGGATCTTGCCGGGGGGGGGGGTCCGCTTCGTCCCCTTTTCTCTTTGTGGTCTTGGTCTTGGCGTCGTTCTGCTTCTCCTGAGCTTCGGCCTTACCTTGGCTCACCTCCCTTGCCTTGCTCAGTGTGGTGGTGCCCGTGGCTCAGACTGCCCATGCACAGTTATAGGGGTACAAAAAGCGTACCCCTCTTTTTGTACACCGACAGGAGCCCCTGGGCCTAGGCCACACGTACGCGCTATCATCTCGTTGGGCTAGGCCCAAAAATGGTGCGCGAGCAGGTGGGGCGGTTTTTACTGCGGTAAGTCTCTTCGCGCGCTGCACTTCCCATGCTTCCCGCATGTGGCGCGGCGTGGGGAGGCATGTGTGACGTGGGCGGCAAGTGTGGGGTTGCTTCCCGCGGGCATGCGTCACATCACAGTTAATGTGAAAGGAGGCGGCCCGTTGTTTTCCCCCATAAGAAAGGAATAACCGCGGGCGCGCTGCTCACTTTCTCCTCTTTCCTCGTGCCTTTTCCAATCTCAGAGCCACCGTTTCCTCTCTTCCTTCCTTCCTAAGCTTCCGCCGTCGCCCACCATCGTTGCTTCGCCATCCCCCTTCCTCAGCCCTCTGAACTTCTTGGTCGCCATGGATCCCAAATTCGCCAAGGGCAAGGGGGTGGCTAAGGGCGCCGGGACGGTGGAGCCGCCGGAGAGCACGCTGTCGGGAGACCGGACGAAGTCCGCCTTCTTCTTCCCCTCGACAGTTGATGTTCAAGAGCTTCGGGCCTCCTTCAAGCCCCTATGGGGAGTGAAGACGGGGGGAGAGGATTCGGGACACCCGGCGACGCGCGTCATTCCTGCCGCTTGCGCTGATCCTGCACCAAATCGGTACCCCTTCTTTGTTGATTACTTTTCTTGCGGGTTATGCCCCCTTTCTCCGATTTCTTCTACGACATTATGCGCACCTTCGGCTTTCGCCTCTTGGATTTTACTCCGAATGCGGTGGCGTGCATGGCTTTCTTCGCGCATCTTTGCGAAGGCTTTGCCGGGGTGCAGCCCAACACGACGCTCTTCCGCCATTACGTCTTCCCTCGAATCCAGCCGGGAGGAGCCGTCTCCGGTTGCGTCAACTGGATCCCAAGATCCAAGGGGGCGTACCCGGACGGTGCTGTGAAGGAGAGGTGGGAGGAATGGCGTGGCCGGTGGTGCTGGATTGAAGATGAAAACCTGCCGGAATTCTGCAAGGTCCGCCGAGTGCCACCGGTCCGTGGCAGCGATTGGAGCGATGTCGATGCCGCCGATGGGAGGCTCACTGTCGCCACCACCAGGATTCTCCGGCTCACCCAGGCCGGACTCACCCTTGAGATGATCGGGGCGGACTTCATTCACTGCCGGATTGCCCCGTTGCACATCAAGGGGAGGCCAGTTTGGCTCTTTATGAACCCGACTGACATTATGCGACTCCGCCCCAGCCTCGATCACAACTTCACAGTGCTGGTGCATGCCCACTTCTGCCAGCGGCTTTTCCAGCTTGATGTGAGTCGCCATGGCGAGGTCGAGCGGACCGGCAAGGCCGCGAGGGCTGCCGCAAAGGTTGGCAAGGCCCTCAAGGGGCCATTTTTCAAGCTGCCAGCGGGGGTGGTCCCGTTGTGCAACAATTCGCGTCGGTCCGAGATCATCGCCATGATGCCAGAATGTAATGCGCACGGCCCTGTCCCGAGCTAGGAGGAACCGAAGGATGAGGATGTGCAGCAATTCTTTGACACCCCGATCGAGGTGTACGTCAATGCCGACGCTGAGCGGTGGCTTATCATGGACACCACCCAGGCAGAGCTGGACTACATCGCCACTAGGGCGAGGGAGGCACAACTTGCCATGGAGGCCGACAGTGCCGGGGGCGTGGAGGACAAGGCCGCAATGGCGGCGGAGGAAGAGGAGCTCACCCGGTGGGCGGCAGCCTCCGGGGAGGTCAGCAGCGCCGGCACTGGATCTCCGCTCGTCGAAGACGCGGCCGACGAGTCGTCGTCGTCGGAGGAGGACGTGGCGGCGGGCTCGACACCAACCAGGGGAAGAGGGCGAGTCCCGCGGCGGGCTGGCTCCGGTGAGCCGGCCCGGCCCGGCAGGGCTGCGCGGCCTCAATTGACCCTGGAGGGGTCTGGGCACCACACAAGGGCCACGGCAGCCAAGAGGCTGACGAAGGCCGCTGAGAAGAAGAAGACAACAACCCCTTCCTCATCTGGGCGCGCACAAACCCCGCCGTCTTCGCCTCCTCCGGCAGATGTCGACTCGGATGTTGACGCGGAGGTCACTTTTGATCTCGGGCCTCTCAGCCCGAAGAGGAAGAGGAAAGCGGTGGAAGAGGAGGAGGTGGATGACGAGTAAGTACTTCGTTCCTTACTGTCATTTCCATTCCTCTGAATTAAGCCACCCATCTTGATCCGTTATTGCTTTTGCAGGGATGCAGAGACATTGGCCCAGAGGGTGAAGAGGGTGAGGACCTCGGCGAGCAGCCAGCCCCCGGCTAGGGCTTCAAAGACACCACTGGTGGTGCTGAGCAGCCCGAACAGCAGCCCCCGGCACAGCCCCCAGCGTAAGTTCGTCACCCTCTTCTTACTCGACATGTGGTAAGAGCTCGATGCTATGATGTTGATCTTGCCGGGTTTGCAGGAGTGGAGCGGCAGCAGGAGGAGCCACAGAGGGCTACTCCTAACACACCACTCCCATCGACTACGCCGCCGCGGGGGGCGTCCCCGGCAAGGGCATCAGGCATGGAGCCCACACGCATGGAGGAAGAGGGGAACTTGGGCACTGGTGGCTCTGCCACGACGCCAAATGCTGGCGGAGAGGGGATTTCTGCTTCACAGCCAGGCACTGGTGAGTCGCCTGTCCTTCGTCTCTGTTTTTCCCTTATTCTTTTCTTGGCTTCATTGCTCCTATTGCTGCCCAGGCCCTCCTTCAACAGACATGGAGGACGTGGACACTGTTGTCAGGGATATTGCTGAGGAGGCCGCGGCGGAGGCCAACAGGATTGCCGCCGAGGAGGCCACCAAAGACGCTGACGAGGCCGCCACCGATGAAGCCGCCAAGGGTGCCGCCGGGGACGCCGCTGCGGGGGCCGCTAAGGCGACCGGCGAGGCTTCTGCTGAGGGCGCCAGCGGTGGACCTGCCGATGAGGCCGGCAAGGCCTCCACCGAGGAAGAGGTGGTGGGTGACCAGCCTCCCTCCTCCTCAACCTTGGGCCCCGGCAGATATCTAGAGGTGGGCGACGATCTCTTCGTCCACTTCCCAGGGGCGTCAAGCCGGGCGCCTTCCGAAGGGGAAGTTTTTGACGGCGAGGTGCTTGCCACCACCGGGCTCGAGGTGGTTGATGAGCCGGGCATTGGTGGTGACGGTTCTCCAGAAGAGCAGCTTTTCCTTGCCATGGGGGCCAATTTCCGGAAGCTCCAAGTGCTCTACCGTGCTTGCCTGGACAAGGTCAAGTCCAGGATGGCAACGGTGGACAACGCGGAGGTGGACTTCAAGGCGCACATTGCCGAGACGCAGACCTGGTTCCACCAGACTCGCGAGGAGCAGAGGTCCTTTCAGGAGGAATTGGTCAAGCGCAATGTCGAGCTCACCATGAAGATGGCTGACATCGAGAAGGCCCAGGAACAGGCGGCGAACTTGGCTGCCGCGGCCGAGGCCGTCCGGAACCAGCATCAAGCCGCACTGGATTCCTAGGAAGAGGACCTCACCGCGCGTGAGGCGAAGCTTGCCGCAGAGCTCCATGGCAAGGATGAGGAGCTCGAGGCCCTTGTCACGCGGCGGACTCGCAAGCTGGAGCAGAGGCACAAGGAGGCACTCGATGCCCAGGCTCTGGCCCATGCCGGCAAGTTAAGGGAGTTGGAGGTGGTGCAGGACGAGCTGAAGGAGCAGGCCCTCAAGCTGTCCAACGAGAAGAGCATGCTCAACAGCGCCTTGGTGGAGGCGCAAGGAGCGGTCATCAGCAGGGCTGGGGAGCTCTCCAAAGCGCAAAACTCCATCAGAGATCTCAAGCTGAAGCTGGAGGATCTCGAGAAGATGCTGTCGGAGAGCAGGGCTCGGGAGGAGACCTTGAGCAGGAGCCTGGAGGAGGAGAAGCAGCTGCGGGCGAACGAGGCCGCCTCCCACCAGGATTATCTGGCAGGCAAGAACAGATGGATCAGGCGTCTGAAGGAGGTCGCCGGTAGGGTCACCTCGCAGTTGGCCACCATGGGGATGCCAAACCGTCAACACCAAGTTGACCCTGTTCTTCGAGGGTGTCCTCGGAGCCTTGGCTTATCTTCACTCCAACCGAGCGGCCACGTTGGCCGGGGAAGCCCGGCGACTTTGCCGGGAGGTCATGACCAAAGTCCTCACCAAGATGGCGTACTGGAATCCCGACCTCGACTTCGGTGCCGCAATGGATAGCTTGCCGGAGGGTGTTGACCTCACGGTGCTCAAGGAGCACATCAAGCCCTTCATCAGCATCATTGACGAAATCAAGAGGGTGGAAGGCCAGCGCCAGGATTAGGCATCCTGTTCTTCACCGCCGCTGCAGGTTCACGACCAAGACAAATTTCATCTTTAGTTAGAACTGTAGCAATGATGTGATGTAATATAAATTTGCAGTACTTTTAATTTCATGCACGTTATTTCCCCGTTCAATTCCTCTTTGTATGCGCGCCCTACGCCGATTGGGTAGGCTTGCCAGCGCGGAAGCCCCTAGCAGCGTTTTGGGGACGGATCCCCATGGGCCTGCTGGGTACGCGTGCTGCCGAACGAGCCACCTTTCCGTTCCGAACGCGGCCGCTCGAACTGTCGAGCTTGACTCGAGTCAGAATCGAGAGCATTGTCGGTCGCGGAAGGCTACTCTGCCATTTTCGACGCAGCCGCTTGAGCTGTTGAGCAGACTCGAAATAGGGCAAGGGCGTTGCCGATCGTGGGAGAGCCCTCTGGCGTGC
>NC_041388.1:23857793-23894672 GCF_002162155.2 Triticum dicoccoides
GGGGGGGGGGAATAACCTCATATAAAAAGGATAGAACAAATAAGGGTTCAGTGCAACTTAGCTTCTGTTTGTAGTCACTCGAGCGCTGATCTTCCGGCCTCCATCCTTCTCCAAGAGCCACGAGGACGAAGGAGTGCTGAGCTGATTGCTAGAGCCGATTCTCACAACTGCGCCTCCTACCTTGCGCGCCAAAGATGTCGGTGGGAACGACACCTATGGGATCACAAGAATCCCTACTACGGTTGCAGGGCGTGGGGTCGCGAGAAGAGCGGATCAAACAGATAGCACACGGTTCCTTTATCTAGGTTCGGGCCGCGAGGATGCGTAAAACCCTACTCCTGCTTTGGTGGATTGTATATCTGTGTTCTTGAGCTAGCTATGGGGCGTGAGGAGCTCCAAAAAGTCGAATCCTCCTCCTGGTCGACTCGGGCCTCCTTTTATAGGAAAGGGGTTGCCACAGTGGCACACAGGAGGTGGAAAGGGTACAGTGATGCGAGGTTATCCCTCGCATTACATGACAAGGCGCATTTAGTGTGTCCTGCTTAGGTGTCCTTGCTTTATCGGGGACAGGCGAGAGACCTGTCTTGTCCGTCAGCGCTCCCTCTCGTGTTGACACGCGCCCTGGCCAGCGGCTCCCGCGGTGCCATGTAGGCAGGCAGGCAGCTGAGGTGGCGCAGTGGTGAGTCTCCATGAAGATCCGCATGCCGCCACGCAGGCGCCTGCCCAGCTGGTTGGGTCGGCAGCTGCATGCGAACGGCGGTGGAGGTTTGACTGGCGTGGGCCTGATGGTGGCCCTACGGGTGTTCTTGGCAAGGGCCTTGCCGGGGCCCCGACAAGGGTCTTGCCGTGGCGCGTGCTGTCTTCCCCGGCAAGGCTCTTGCCGGGGGCCTTGTGGTCCTCCTCGGCTGGTATTCCGCCAAGGATCAGCATCTTCTAAAGGGTGTATCTGATCTTGAATGTCTTCACAAAGATCTGCATGCCACCACGGGGATGTCTCCCAAATCCTTGCCCCATGGGGGCAGTGGACTCAAGGGTGACTCACTCCGTAGGTGTGGGGCGAGCTGCCATGGCAAGGGTCTTGCCGGGTTTGCTAAAACTGCCTCCCGACAAGGATCTTGCCGGGGGGGGTCCGCTTTGTCCCCTTTGCTCTTTGTGGTCTTTGTCTTGGCATCGTTCTGCTTCTCCTAAGCTTCGGCCTTACCTTGGCTCACCTCCCTTGCCTTGCTCAGTGTGGTGGTGCCCGTGGCTCAGACTGCCCGTGCACAGTTATAGGGGTACAAAAAGCGTACCCCTCTTTTTGTACACCGACAATATGGGAGGAAGAAGTACATCGGTGGACCTCCGCGCTGCCCACGAGGCAGGGGGGCGCGCCCCCACCCTCGTGGGCAGTCCGGGCCTCTCCCGGTCATCTCTGACACTCCGTAGGCTTCTTCTGGTCCAAAAATAAGTTCTATGAATTTTCAGGTCAATTAGACTCCGTTTGATTTTCCTTTTCTGCGATACTCTAAAACAAGGAAAAAACAGAAACTGGCACTGGGCTCTGGGTTAATAGGTTAGTCCCAAAAATAATATAAAAGTGTTTAGTAAAGCCCATAAACATCCAAAACAGATAGTATAATAGCATGGAACAATCAAAAATTATAGATACGTTGGAGACGTATCAACTGTCGCCAACAAAGATGATCCGCGACTGGCCCTCGAGGCGGCGCTCCATCGAGCCACCTCATGCTAGCGCTGGGAGGACCAGGGGAGCTGCGGCCACGGTGCACTCTCCTCCTCCTCTCCAGCCGCCGTGGGCATCTGCCCGTCATGACAACGCTAGTGATAACATCTCTATAGCGTCGTCCGACCCGCAGACCCACCACGACCAGCGCCAAGTTCTTCGAGAACGAGCTCACGAAGATGCTCGAACCACTATTGAGCGCCAGCATGATACACGCCACCAGTCAGACAAGCGGGCGGGGCCCACTATGGACCACCCAGCACCGGGGGGCTCCGGCGGCCAACCTTACGATGTGAGCTACCCGGCCTTTACCCGTGAGCTGCGACAGTTCCAGTGGCCGTCCCACCGCATGTTCAAGTCCGACATCAGCGAGCAGTACACTGGCAAGACCCATCCGTCCGAGTTCCTCAGCATCTACACCACCGCGATACAGGCGGCCGGAGCCCACGACGACAAGGTGCTTGCCAATTATTTCCCGCTGGCGCTGAAGCCCAATGTTATGTCTTGGTTGATGCACTTGCCGGCAGATTCCATTTCTTCTTGGTCGGATCTGTGCCATGAGTTCATTGGCGCCTTCACAGGAGGCCACCAAGCTCATGGCTAGGCCAGTGATCTGCATATCATTCCCCAGAAGGAAGGGGAAACCCTGCGCAAGTACATCCAGAGATCCAGCCGGGTGCAGTACAACATCCCTGACGTTCATCCCGCCACTGTGATCAGCGCGTTCCATCAGAACATGCGCAACCGTGATAACCCACAAGTATAGGGGATCGCAACAGTTTTTGATAAGTAAGAGTGTCAAACCCAACGAGGAGCCAAAGGTAGAACAAATATTCCCTCAAGTTCTATCGACCATCGATACAACTCTACGCACGCTTGACGTTTGCTTTACCTAGAACAAGTATGAAACTAGAAGTACTTTGTAGGTGTTGTTGGATAGGTTTGCAAGATAATAAATAGTACGTAAATAAAAAGTAGGGGTTTTTTAGATAAAGAAACAATAAAGTAAATATAGCGAGTGTGGAAAAGTGGTGGTAGGAGTTGTGGAATTGCCCCTAAGCAATTGACTACTTTACTAGACTCATAGCAAGTATTATGTGGGAGAGGCCACTGCTAGCATGTCATCCCTGACTTGGAATTCTATGCACTTATGATTGGAACTATTAGCAAGCATCCGCAACTACTAATGTTCATTAAGGTAAAACCCAACCATAGCATTAAGGTATATTGGTCCCCCTTCAATCCCGTATGCATCGATTTCTATGCTAGGTTGAAGCTTCTGTCACTCTTGCCCTCCAATACATAGTCCTATCAACATACAACTAACCCTATGGTGTGATCCACGTGCACAATCATATGATGGCCACCAAAGGACAGCAACATAACCACAAGCAAATTAAATCAATCATAGCAATTCATCAACCACCGATAGGACAACGAAAATCTACTCAGACATCATAGGATGGCAACACATCATTGGATAATAATATGAAGCATAAAGCACCATGTTCAAGTAGAGGGTACAGCAGGTTGCGGGAGAGTGGACCGCTGTAGATAGAAGGGGGAAGGTGATGGAGATGTTGGTGAAGATGGCGGAGGTGTTGGTGTAGATCGCAGTGATGATGATGGCCCCCGGTGGCACTCCGGTGCCACCGGAAGCGAGGGGGAGAGAGCCCCCCTCCTCCTTCTTCTTCCTTGACCTTCTCCCTAGATGGGAGAATGGTTTCCCCTCTGGTCCATGGCCTTCATGGCAAGGGAGGGGCGAGAGCCCCTCCGAGATTGGATCTGTCTCTCCATCTCTCTCTATTTCTGTGTTCTCTTCTGGCTCTGTTTCACCGTTTCGTATATATATATGGAGATCCGTAACTCCGATTGGCCTGAAACCTTCGCCGTGATTTTTTTTCCAAATATTAGCTTTCTGCGGCAAAAGAAGAGTGTCAACCGCCTTACGGTGGGCTCACGAGGGTAGGGGGCGCGCCCTAGGGGGGGCGCCCCCTGCCTCGTGACCACCTCAGCCACTGGTTCGCGTTGATTTCCCTTCCGAATTTTCCATATTTTCCAAAAATAAGCTCCGTCTGTTTTTATCCCGTTTGGACTCCATTTGATATGGATATTCTGCGAAACCAAAAACGTGCAACAGACAGGAACTGGCACTGGGCATTGGATCAATATGTTAGTCCCAAAAATAATATAAAAAGTTACCAAAAATATATGAAAGTTGAATAATATTGGCATGGAACAATCAAAAATTATAGATACGACGGAGACGTATCAGCATCCCCAAGCTTAATTCCTGCTCGTCCTCGAGTAGGTAAATGATAAAAAAAGATAATTTTTGATGTGGAATGCTACCTAGCATAATCTTGATCATATGTCTAATCATGGCCTGAATATTAAGACACGAGTGATTCAAAGCAATAGTCTATCATTTGACATAAAAATAATAATACTTCAAGCCTACTAACAAAGCAATCATGTCTTTTCAAAATAACATGGCCAAAGAAAGTTATCCCTACAAAATCATATAGTCTGGCTATGCTCCATCTTCACCACACAAAATATTACATCATGCACAACCCCGATGACAAGCCAAGCAATTGTTTCATACTTTTGACGTTCTCAAACCTTTTCAACTTTCACGCAATACATGAGGGTGAGCCATGGACATAGCACTATCGGTGGAATAGAATATGATGGTGGAGAAGACAAAAAGGAGAAGATAGTCTCACATCAAGTAGGCGTATCAACGGGCTATGGAGATGCCCATCAATAGATATCAATGTGAGTGAGTAGGGATTGCCATGCAACGGATGCACTAGAGCTATAAGTGTATGACAGCCCTAACTGAAACTAAGTGGGTACGCATCCAACTTGCTTGCTCATGAAGACCTCAGGCATTTGAGGAAGCCCATCATCGGAATATACAAGCCAAGTTCTATAATGAAAATTCCCACTAGTATATGAAAGTGATAACTCAAGAGACTCTCTATGACGGTGTCCTGGACTAGGGGGTACTCACCACGTCATCTCCCGATCTATTAGATTGGGCCGAGGACCCCGTGGCCGTATACTCATGGGCCAGTTCGGACGGCTACCGCATACAAGGAAGATTCCACAAGACTTGGCGATCAAGACAAGGACTTCTCCCCACCGGCGTATTCGGCTAGGACTCTTGTTATCCTAGGCCTCCGGTGCATTATATAAACCGAGGCCAGGCTAGTCGATAGATATACAATATATACACATCAACAATCATACTATAGGCTAGCTTCTAGGGTTTAGCCTCTCTGATCTCGTGGTAGATCTACTCTTGTACTACCCATATCATCAATATCAATCAAGCAGGACGTAGGGTTTTACCTCCATCAAGAGGGCCCGAACCTGGGTAAAACATCGTGTCCCCTGCCTCCTGTTACCATCCAGCCTAGACGCACAGTTCGGGACCCCCTACCCGAGATCCGCTAGTTTTGACACCGACATTGGTGCTTTCATTGAGAGTTCCGTTGTGTGATCGACAAAAGGATCGATGGCTCGCCTGCAGATCAACTGCGACTTCGGCATCTTCGTCACCAGATCGATTGGTCACCTTGGTTCGACCAAGAATTGCGCCCCGTGTTTGGATCACCATGTCCGGACGAGGGCCTTCATCAAACATCAACTCCGATCTCTATCAAGATCACGGAGGAATCATCTATGGAGCTCGGGGGCTCAATGTCAACATTGCCCTCAAGCGACCATGCTGTTTTTCTGGACAGCGAACTCGTATCTGCCACCACCACCTCCTCGAGTATCGCTTTGACGATCGCTTTGGTGGAATTGTGCGGAATTGAGTCTACAACAACCCTGGAAAATTTGTCGAGTTCCGATGGAGGAATCTCTGGCAATCCACGATATACCGGAGCCCTGTTAAATCTGGACGGGAATTAGGATGAGTTTAGGGCGTGGTGTCCAGCTTCTAGCTTGGACGTCCTTTGGAAGATCCAACCGTTGATCGGCTGCGGAATTCCTATATTTACCACCTCTCAAAATTTCAGCTCGATCCGACCGTCCAAACTCTGGGAACCTTCCGATTAGTGCATCACTTTTCGGATCTGTTTTCTACGCGAAAACGAATCCGACCCGAGTTCATCTTTTTTATGAACAGGATTTCAGACATCCCTTTTGAAGGAAGTTTTGTATGGGGTATTGTGTTTTGTTCCCGAACACATCCCAATAACTGTAAGATCTTTTGAACATGATCTTCAACATCATGCTGGTGTCAAACCAGTCCAGCAATATTACTCCACGGCTGCCGACCTGCGCTAGACACGGCGTCACTTTGTTGAGACAAGCTCAACTTCTTCGGATCATCATCTCGGCAAGCCGAACAAGATCCCGGCATCGCGAAGGATAAATCATCACCAACATCGCCGCCCCACGGATTACACGGAGCGGGCATACCGGCATCGCCGCACGGTCGCTTCATCAAGCCGGCATCGACCACGTCACGACCTGCATCGACATGGCCGCACTATTGCTTCTTCAAGCTGGTGTCCATCACGCCGACCTACTACGACTCATCGGCTGACATCGAGGGTTCGACATCTCGGCTGGACCGGGGGCTTCGCCATCTCTTCATCAACCTACTCTGGACACTTCGGCGTCACCAGCCGACCAGCTCCGTCACGTTAGCTGGGCCAAGGGCTTTGCCTCGGCGAGTCAACCTTTACCAGCATTGCCATGCCGTCGTTTTATCGCCCATCAGGCAATGGGTGTGCGGAGCGGGTCCCAATTTTAGGAATCACCTTCCTTCGGATTGCTATAACAAATAAACCAGGTGCTATTAATCCCAGTATTTTTTGCTGGTTTGGGTTCATTTTTTCCAAGGAATCATTACTCTGGTTTGTCCGTCAAATGTACACAGGTCTATCAAATGGTGGCTGCATTAATGACAGTCGCATGGTGGTTCGGTCAGTTTCCTTACATAGTCCGGCGAACGCCGCACTCGGAGCTCGGACCGACCTGCGAATTCAGGCTTTGCCACGCCTTTACCGCATCACGCCGACGCCCTGCATCGACTTGACTTCGGCACCAGGCCATATTTCTTTTATTACTCACTTTGCATACATTATTTATTATGCAACGATTTTTTTAATTATCATTATTACTATTATCTCCGGTTTGCACTATTTTTGTGCACAGGAAAATGATCCGGGGACTTCGGCGTCACTCTGCCGGTCTGCATTGATCGTGCTATGTCACCACTTCGGTGTGTCAAGCTCTCCGCTTCGCCACCTCGGGACCAGCTTGGGGGATGGAACCTTGCCCCGCATCAAGCTCGGACCGCGTCATCAATACCGAACACATTAACCAGCTAAGTCGCTTTCATGCTTAAAGCTTTAATTTCTAACTTGTGTTCGGTTCGACCAAGCATTATACTTTTTTGGAAAAAAGTTGCTTATAAAATTTTTTCGTTGTCCAAACTTTGTTTGTGACACACAAATTCAAGGACCCAATTCACTTGGGGGCTTCCTTTATGAAGCTTTTCCTCTTGCATGTGATTATACTTGTACGGCTTCGTTCCTTGTTCATGTATTATGCCACAATATGCACCACATTGACTTAAGCGATTTGCAAGCTGGGTTGCCTCGCTCCTGTGTTTACCCCTACGTTCCCGATTGTTCGGCTAGGGAGTAAAGGGAGCACCTCTGCGATTGTCACGATTGGGTCACCCGAGCCGGACCCCAGACTGGGTGAAGCCGAAAGCTAGCACTCTTATAGTTATTCAATGATGGTCGGCACACAACGGAACTCATGAGTACAAAAAATCTATTACACAAGTCTCATAATAACAATGAGCACCGAAGAAAGGTATCGGTGGGGGTACTATTTTCTTCGAAGATGCTTCTTACTCTTCGCAGTAATATAGCATAAGTTCCCTGAGCGCGCTTTGTCTGTTACAGCCTTATGGCCTGATTGCCTGGTTATTGGAAACACCGTCGATATTCTCGACCGATGGAGTACATAACACTTTTCGGTCCTTGACCAAAGAGGGAGAAGCCGACGGTCGGTTAAGACGCGTTTAAAGTTCGGTTGAACATAGATATGATATAAGTACTTCGGTACATGCAATCATTCTCCTACCCAAGTCATTTGGGGGCACTTAAGTTTATTTGAGCCGTCTTATAATAAGTGTTCTTCTTCTTTGTCGTTGCAAAGTTTTATTATTATTATTATTTATCACTCCTTTTTCGACTCGAGTGTGCGGTCACTAGCTGGGGAGCCTAATTTCTCTCTCAAAGCCGCTAGAGTTTAGTTTGCTAAACTGGCCTGATGAGAAGTACTCCGCCCTCGAGATAGGAGGTTGAAGCCGTAGGCTGACCCGCTCGAAGTCTTGAGATAGGATGTATCATGTTAAAGCACGACAGAAGCCCTTTTTTTTTGTAAGACCAATTTTCGGATTGGCACCGAACACTTGATATAGTTCGGACGTCATGTTTTTACTGACGTTTCTTGGTTTTCCAAGATTTTTGGCACTTTTAAACTATTTGTGCTTTTCCAGCATTAGTCTCGCAGTGCAACACCGGACACCTTTAGGGATTTGGCAAAAACATTCTCAGATATTGCTATATATGCATCGGTTTCGAATTGTGTCTTCGGTCAATAGTTGGGTTGCCCGGCTCCTGCAATTGCTTCCTACGTTCCGTTTTGTTCGGCTAGGCATGCAAAGGGAGAACCACTGCGATTGTGCTTTCAGCTCACATGGTTAAGCACCTCAGTGGAGAAAGCCGAAAACTGACTTTCATAATAAGCATAAACTGGTCGGCGATCCTACGACTATGTTAAATAATGGGCCATTCATAACATTGGCCGAAGTGTTTACGGCTTGACCCCGACTGTCGTCGAACACTACCGGGGGCTATTCACTGGCCTCCCAAACTAAATCCTCAATATTTTGCTCTTACATTAGAGCTGAGGTTTAATGATCATGCTTAGCACGACAACCCAAAGAAAGGAACCGATAGCGGGACTATTTTCTTTGGAAGACATTTTGTGACACCCCAAAAATTTGGCCTTGCTTTATTAAATTAAAATTTTGCCAGGAATTAAAACTTTGGATTTCTGAGCTCCATTTTGATTTTTTTTAAATCTTTTCCTTCCCTGTTATGATGAGTGTTTCCCAAAGAGAAAACTTTTCAAAAATGTTGTTGGACTTGTTTAACCTCTCAAGAAAAACTTTGCTGTTATCAGTGTAACTAATTAAATAATTAAGTTGCTTGGTCTTTATTTTCTTGAAAAGGGTTTTCTAGGTTAAATGGCCTTATTTGAACTACAACCATTTGATGGGCTCACTTAAAATTTCCACAAAAATTTGGAGATGTCATGTGATGTTTTAAAATCACTATTATGCAAAAATATATTTCATTCATAAAATATTTTGAGCCCTGCACTCAATTTTTCTTCTCTGGTCCAGAGTGCATTTTGCACTACAACCTATTTAAATATTTCTTTAAAACTTCTACCAAAATTAAGGGAGGTCAGTAGGAGCATATTATTTCACTTTGTGCAAAAACCTATTTATGTTCTTTGAAAAATTTGAGTGGATCAACCTCATTTCCATTCTGGTCCAATTTGAGGATTTGTACAGCAACCACCATTTTAGTTGCTCCTATACCCTTGATTATTTCTCCTACTTGTAGTCCCCCATGTTAAACCCTTAAGTACAAGAGCATGCACCTTTTAGATCATTTTTGGTTCATGAAATAATGCTATTTATTTCCTGTCCAGAAATGTAGTTTTGTAAAACTTGCACTAGCAAGTTTCCCCTTTTGTCCAACTAACCACACCACCCTCTTATTCTTCTAAAGAGACCCCCATCTGGAGTTTTTGGCCACTCCAAGAAATGCCTAAGTGCCCTTGGCATTTTGTCAAACACCTGGTGTGCATGATCAGTTTTGTCATGATTTTTGTTTTGCACTGTGACCTTGCACCTCTGATCAAACTAGCATGTCCACTAGCATCTCAACTAGCCCTAGACTAGAACTGCTAATCCTCAGCTCCAACCAAGCCATCTAGCAGGCCACGGCATTTCGCCGAACGGATGGTGGGCGTGCTCTGGGCGCGCCCACAGCGTGCGTTTGGCACGCCAGTGCGCTCGTGCCGCCACGTCTCGCCCCGCACCCGTTCCGACTCGTTCCGACCCTTGGCCAATAGCTGCTAGCACGCCACGTATTCCCCGCACCGCCACGCCACCCCGACCACCCCTGGCACCCCACAGCGCCGCCACCAGAACCCTCTTGGCGGCATGCCCGCGGCCGCATCCACCACCGCCATGGGCAGCACCACCCCGACCACCACAGCGCGCCAGCTCGCCTCCATGGACAGTGGAGCTTTTGTCGGTAGCTCCTGGAGCCGACCAACCACCGCCACGTCGCCCTGCAACACAGTAGGGCGGTTCGCCGGCAAACTTATCCCCGGCCGCCGCAAACCGACATGGCCACGCTATAAAAAGGGACCCCGAGCCCCTCTAAGCACGCACGCACCCTCAGGCTACCCCATGGCACCCCCATAGCCCGCAATCGTCCGGGAAACGTCGTCTTCCTCATCTCCGGCAACCACGGCCGCCGCCACTGCCTCGTTCACTCCGGCGCCACCAGGGCCTCCCCCTCCCTAAACTCTACACCAGGAGCTTCCTCTCCCTCCCGTGAGCAGATCCCCCTATTCAATTTGGTTCGGGAGCCATCGCCGCCACAAAACCACTTTGCTCCCGAGGCTCCCTCCGCCGCGAAGCTCACCGCCGACGACTTCTTCCACCACTGTCGACCCCTCGACCACCGGGAGAAATGCCCCAGCCGTGCGGATCCATCCCCGCCCTCCAGAGGCCGCGAGGAGCCGCCACTCACCGGCGTTGGTCGCCGGAGTCCCGCCTCCGCTCGGGACAAAGGAAGAAGGAGGAGGGCGGACTGGTCAAACCTGACCAGTGGGCCCCTTGGACCCACTGTCAGTGACCCTGCGCCTATCCACGTTGGTTAAGTGAAGGCGTATTTTCCCCAGTACGCTTTCCCCGCTCCGAAAACGTATTCCCTTCCGAACCGTTTTCTTTTCTGTTTTAATTTAAATAACAATTTTGACCATAACTTTGACTGGCTATAACTTTTTAAATATAAATCCAAATGAGTTGATTCTTTTTCCTACCTTCCTCAAAATTGATCTAGTTTATTTTAAGATTTATTTAAAAAAAAATTAAACAACTTTTTGGTTCTGTTTTTGAAATATGTGTTAATTCAAATATATTTTCAAATAGGATTTTTGGGGGAGAGAAGAAACTTTCAAAAGTTTTGGAGTGCACCCTGCCTTTCCACACATTGAAGGCAAGCATTCTGAACTCCGGCATAATATTTTGGTGTGATCATTGATGCATTTATAACACCACCGCATTTCGAAGGACTTGTTATTTCATGTGATATGATCATATGCCTGGGTGCATGTTATTGATTTCCATGCTGTTGGAAACGAACACACTTGTGATGATAATCACCCTCATATGCCTTGAATGCATACTGGCAGAAAAACGGGAAAAACCTCTGCCTTGGGTAGGTATGAGTTTGTCGCCGGTCTCCGTCGGGACGGTTATGTCTGATATGGCATGGCAAGGTGATATGAGCGGTGACCCTGTTGGATGGATTATATTTGTTATACTAATCATGCAGGGAATACTTTAACCTCCAGAGTCGACCGTAGATCGAGTCTTGTTCCAGTAACCCCCATACTTGTTTCGTGCTACCACTCGTCTCTACAGCAAGTAGAGTACGGTTCAGTAAGTTGTCAACCTCTTTCTAGCACACACCGTACAGAGAGGCCATGGTGGAAGATACCGGTTGTAACTGGTAGGCAGGCCACCTGGTCCGGGGGCATGGGTGTTTCCGGTTGGGACCGAGAGGGGAGGCCACCCCTTAGAGCGCGCGATATAAATTTGATCCCATGCTACGCGAGGTTGTAGCCTCCCCACTTAGAGTTTGCTTAACAGGTGTCGTGGGTGATTCCAGACACGTGTGTGATAAGCTGGTGTGTGCAAGTTAGGTGTGTTTTCAACAAAAAGACCATAGATGGAATTAGTCCTGATGGACTAAAGAAATCCGTTACTCGTGGGTAAAGAGTACACCCTCTGCAGAGAATAAACCTATTCGAATAGCCGTGTCCATGGTTAAGGATTACAGTCTGGGATGGGTCAAGTATCGGTCTTTGTGTCGGTTTTCGGAGGTGAAACTGTTAACCAGAAAATGGAGTTACTACACGTGACTTGTGATATCTATGATGATTATTATTATTGTTGACTAACCCGTGATATTATTGTTATTACCGAATATCTCTGGGATGGTTCTACCTCCAGGATATTCATTATGATTGTTTCTTTTAAAGCCCTTTATGTGGCGTCGCTCAGACGCCCGACTGTGGCATTTCTTTTAAAGCCCTTTATGTGGCGTCGCTCAGACGCCCGACTGTGGCATTTCTTTTAAAGCCCTTTATGTGGCGTCGCTCAGACGCCCGACTGTGGCATTTCTTTTAAAGCCCTTTATGTGGCGTCGCTCAGACGCCCGACTGTGGCATTTTCTTTTAAAGCCCTTTATGTGGCGTCGCTCAGACGCCCGACTGTGGCATTACTTGATTATTTGTTTCATAAGTTTTTATACTACCATGTTATTGTAATTTTATAAATAACTTGCTTGCACGCATCAGAATTTCATTTATCTATTGTGACTGACGTCATGAGCATAAAATATTTTCAGCACATCACTGTTATATTATACCTGTGTTCAAAATGTTTGCGAGTACATTCAAAGTACTCACTGGCTTGTCCCTGGCTATTGTCTTGGCCAGATTTTCTTGCACGGAGAGGAGTGACGCGATGACAGCCCCGGAACCTAAGCAATGGAGATAGCAGCCTCGCGAAGATAGGAGTTAACTTGGTCAGCTGTTCCTGTGGGAATTGGAGTCCCATAGACACTGATGATCCACAAACCGCTTCCGCCATCAACCACTAGAAACCATTTGTTGTACTCACAGGCCAGAATGGTCTTGTACTGCATATTTTGTATGTTGCTTGGAATTTCTGTATCAAGTTGGAGCCTCATCAGCTAACAGTAATCCTGGGGCTGATGAGCACGACGGTCTTTTCTGGAAATTTATTACCCGGAAAAACCGGTCGTGACACATTTCTTCTGTTAAATAGTGATATAACTCTCTGCGTACCTTTGTTTGTAAAACCGTATGGCCAGATTGCCTTGTTTGTTGTAAATCTTTGCCCTCATAAAGGCTTTATGAAGTAGGACAAACACTCCTCGGCTACTGGCCGAGGAGGTGGAAGCCGATGGTCAGTCAACAAAGTTTTGTACAATGCGGATCTGAGCATTAATGATGTAAAGTACTTGGATACATAGAGTCATTACACATAATTTGTGATTTTACTATGGATATTGATCCTTAATTCGGCCACCCGTGCCCGCACTAAGGCTCGAGGGCTACTGGGCTTCGGGCTTATTATTTACAAATATTAAAGGGGCACATCGATCCCCTGATCTGGTGTTGCCACCCGACCAGTGTCTCGGAGGCTACTGCATTGCTTGTCCAATACAGAAACTTTTATGTGCAATATAGTTTCCGAGGAGATTTTGATCCTCAGGTTGGTCGGCCGCACCCAACCTGAGTCTTGAGGACTGAGCATGCCGCTTTTGTGTCCCGAAGTATTCTGCCGAGCTAGGACTTGATCCTCAGGCTGATTTTGCAAATCAACATGAGTCTCAACGGCTACTGGGATCAGCGGTCTTATGTCATCCTTCATGTGCATCTCGGGTTTTAGACCGATACACACCTTGAGGGCTACTAGCTATATATCTCGGCAGAGAATAAATTGCACCAATAAAAAATATTGACAAAAAATAGGCCCATAGTCGGGGTGGTGCACCACCTCGGAAGCAGTCCGGCATAAAGCTCGGGCGCTAGTGGCTGGCTCCATAGAGGGCATTTCCGGCATTAAGCTCGGCTAAACTCCTTCAACTTTTTTGAACCAAGGTGATATGACACCTCGGATATAGTCCGGCATTGGAGCTCGGACACAGTCTGGCGTTGGAGCTCGGATACATAGTCCGGCGTTGGAGCTCGGATACATTCTGGCGCTAGAGCTGGGAAGCGGTCCGGCATTGGTGCTCGGCTACAAAAGATACATCGAATGCAGTCCGGCGTTGGACCTCGGACGCAAGAGGACCCTGCCTCCCGGGAACAACTTCAAACCCGAGGTGTGGCATGAAAATAAACAAGGCATTGATAAAGGCCGGAAACTTAAAGGGGCTCCTCGGATACCCGACGTGTAAACTCGCCGAATGCATTTCGGCGATCCTCAAGATCGAAGATGAGAAGATTTGTTGAACCAGTTTTCAAGACCGTCAACCGAAGATGAAGAACAGTTCGGAAGAATCGAGGAGCATCCCTAACTTGAAGACCGGTTCAGGGGGCTACTGACGGTGTCCTGGACTAGGGGGTACTCACCACGTCATCTCCCGATCTATTAGATTGGGCCGAGGACCCCCGTGGTCATATACTCATGGGCCAGTTCGGACGGCTACCGCATACAAGGAAGATTCCACATGACTTGGCGATCAAGACAAGGACTTCTCCCCACCGGCGTATTCGGCTAGGACTCTTGTTATCCTAGGCCTCCGGTGCATTATATAAACCGAGGCCAGGCTAGTCGATAGATATACAATATATACACATCAACAATCATACCATAGGCTAGCTTCTAGGGTTTAGCCTCTCTGATCTCGTGGTAGATCTACTCTTGTACTACCCATACCATCAATATCAATCAAGCAGGACGTAGGGTTTTACCTCCATCAAGAGGGCCCGAACCTGGGTAAAACATTGTGTCCCCTGCCTCCTGTTACCATTCATCCTAGACGCACAGTTCGGGACCCCCTACCCGAGATCCGCCGGTTTTGACACCGACACTCTATATGAAGAACATGGTGCTACTTTGAAGCACAAGTGTGGTAAAAAGATAGTAACATTGCCCCCTTTTTTGCGGGCTTCTTTGGCCCCTTTTTTTTATTTAGGCTTCTTTGGCCGCTCTTTTTTTGGGCAATACTCTAATAATGATGATCATCACACTTTTATTTACTTACAACTCAATATTACAACTCGATACTAGAACAAAGATATGACTCTATATGAATGCCTCTGGTGGTGTACCGGGATGTGCAATGATCTAGCGTAGCAATGACATCAAAAAACGGACAAGCCATGAAAACATCATGCTAGCTATCTTACAATCATGCAAAGCAATATGACAATGAATGCTCAAGTCATGTATATGATGACGATGGAAGTTGCATGGCAATATATCTCGGAATGGCTATGGAAATGCCATGATAGGTAGGTATGGTGGCTGTTTTGAGGAAGGTATATGGTGGGTTTAGGGTACCGGCGAAAGTTGCGCGGTACTAGAGAGGCTAGCAATGGTGGAAGGGTGAGAGTGCGTATAATCCATGTACTCAACATTAGTCATAAAGAACTCATATACTTATTGCAAAAATCTATTAGTCATCGAAACAAAGTACTACGTGCATGCTCCTAGGGGGATAGATTGGTAGGAAAAGACCATCGCTCGTCCCCGGCCGCCACTCATAAGGAAGACAATCAATAAATAAATCATGCTCCGACTTTGTTACATAACGGTTCACCATACATGCATGCTACGGGAATCACAAACCTCAACAAAAGTATTTCTACAATCCACAACTACCCACTAGCATGAATCTAATATCACCATCTTTATATCGCAAAACTATTGCAAGGAATCAAACATATCATATTCAGTGACCTACAAGTTTTATGTATTATTTTATGACTAACCATGTAAATGACCAATTCCTGTCATCTCTCTAAATAGATATAAGTGAAGCAAGAGAGTTTAATTCTTTCTACAAAAGATATGCCCACGCTCTAACAAGTATAAGTGAAGCAAAAGAGCATTCTACAAATGGCGGTTGTCTATGTAAATATAAACATGCAATCCAAACTTCAAATGATATAAGTGAAGCACATGAAGCATTCTATAAAGCCATACTCAAAAATATAAGTGAAGTGCAAAGAGCATTCTATAAATCAACCAAGGACTATCTCATACCAGCATGGTGCATAAAAAGAAAAATAAAAACCTAAATGGAAAAGACGCTCCAATACTTGCACATATCGCATGAACGAAACGAATCCGAAAACATACCGATATTTGTTGAAGAAAGAGGGAATGCCTCCCCAGCATCCCCAAGCTTAGACGCTTGAGTCTCATTGAATATTTACTTGGGGTGCCTCGGGCATCCCCAAGCTTGAGCTCTTGTGAAGGTGTCCTGGACTAGGGGGTACTCACCACGTCATCTCCCGATCTGTTAGATTGGGCTGAGGACCCCCATGGCCGTATACTCATGGGCCAGTTCGGACAGTTGCCGCATACGTGGAAGATTCCACAAGACTTGCTGATCAAGACAAGGACTTCTCCCCACCGGCCTATTCAGCTAGGACTCTTGTTATCCTAGGCCTCCGGTGCATTATATAGACCGAGGCCAGGCTAGTCGATAGATATACAATATATACACATCAACAATCATACCATAGGCTAGCTTCTAGGGTTTAGCCTCTCTGATCTCGTGGTAGATCTACTCTTGTACTACCCATATCATCAATATCAATCAAGCAGGACGTAGGGTTTTACCTCCATCAAGAGGGCCCGAACCTGGGTAAAACATCATGTCCCCTGCCTACTGTTACCATCCAGCCTAGACGGACAGTTCGGGACCCCCTACCCGAGCTCCGCCGGTTTTGACACCGACACTCTATATGAAGAACATGGTGCTACTTTGAAGCACAAGTGTGGTAAAAAGATAGTAACATTGCCCCCTTTTTTTGCGGGCTTCTTTGGCCCCCTTTTTTTTATTTAGGCTTCTTTGGCCTCTCTTTTTTTGGGCAATACTCTTATAATGATGATCATCACACTTTTATTTACTTACAACTCAATATTACAACTCGATACTAGAACAAAGATATGACTCTATATGAATGCCTCTGGTGGTGTACCGGGATGTGCAATGATCTAGCGTAGCAATGACATCAAAAAACGGACAAGCCATGAAAACATCATGCTAGCTATCTTACGATCATGCAAAGCAATATGACAATGAATGCTCAAGTCATGTATATGATGATGATGGAAGTTGCATGGCAATATATCTCGGAATGGCTATGGAAATGCCATGATAGGTAGGTATGGTGGCTGTTTTGAGGAAGGTATATGGTGGGTTTAGGGTACCGGCGAAAGTTGCGCGGTACTAGAGAGGCTAGCAATGGTGGAAGGGTGAGAGTGCGTATAATCCATGTACTCAACATTAGTCATAAAGAACTCATATACTTATTGCAAAAATCTATTAGTCATCGAAACAAAGTACTATGTGCATGCTCCTAGGGGGATAGATTGGTAGGAAAAGACCATCGCTCGTCCCCGACCGCCACTCATAAGGGAGACAATCAATAAATAAATCATGCTCCGACTTCGTTACATAACGGTTCACCATACGTGCATGCTACGGGAATCACAAACCTCAACATAAGTATTTCTACAATCCACAACTACCCACTAGCATGAATCTAATATCACCATCTTTATATCACAAAACTATTGCAAGGAATCAAACATATCATATTCAGTTATCTACAAGTTTTATGTAGGATTTTATGACTAACCATGTGAATGATCAATTCCTGTCATCTCTCTAAATAGATATAAGTGAAGCAAGAGAGTTTAATTCTTTCTACAAAAGATATGCCCACGCTCTAACAAGTATAAGTGAAGCAAAAGAGCATTCTACAAATGGCGGTTGTCTATGTAAAGAGAAACATGCAATCCAAACTTCAAATGATATAAGTGAAGCACATGAAGCATTCTATAAAGCCATACTCAAAAAATATAAGTGAAGTGCAAAGAGCATTCTATAAATCAACCAAGGACTATCTCATACCAGCAAGGTGCATAAAAAGAAAAATAAAAACCTAAATGCAAAAGACGCTCCAATACTTGCACATATCGCATGAACGAAACGAATCCGAAAACATACCGATATTTGTTGAAGAAAGAGGGAATGCCTCCCCAGCATCCCCAAGCTTAGACACTTGAGTCTCATTGAATATTTACTTGGGGTGCCTCGGGCATCCCAAGCTTGAGCTCTTGTGAAGGTGTCCTGGACTAGGGGGTACTCACCACGTCATCTCCCGATCTGTTAGATTGGGCCGAGGACCCCCATGGCCGTATACTCACGGGCCAGTTCGGACAGTTGCCACATACATGGAAGATTCCACAAGACTTGTTGATCAAGACAAGGACTCCTCCCCACCGGCATATTCGGCTAGGACTCTTGTTATCCTAGGCCTCCGGTGCATTATATAAACTGAGGCCAGGCTAGTCGATAGACAATATACATACAATCATACCATAGGCTAGCTTTTAGGGTTTAGCCTCTCTGATCTCGTGGTAGATCTACTATTGTACTAGTCATATTATCAAGAACAATCAAGCAGGGTGTAGGGTTTTACCTCCATCAAGAGGGCCCGAACCTGGGTAAAACATCGTGTCCCCTGCCTCCTGTTACCACCCGCCTTACACGCACAGTTCGGGACCCCCTACCCGAGATCCGCCGGTTTTGACACCGACATTGGTGCTTTCATTGAGAGTTCCACTGTGTGTTCGAGAAAAGGTTGATGGCTCGCCTGCAAATCAACTGCGACTTCGGCATCTTCGTCACCAGCTCGACTGGTTATCTTGGTTCGACCAAGGACTGTGCCCTACCTCCGATCATCATGTTCGGATGAGGGCCTTTATAAACATCAACTCTGATCTCTATCAAGATCACGGAGGAATCATCGAGGGAGCCCGGGGGCTCAACGTCGACATTGCCCTCGGGCGACCGTGCTGTTTTTCTGGACAACAAACTTGTGTCTGCCGCCAGCACCTACTCAAGTGTCTTTTTAACGATTGCTTCGGTGGAATTGTGCGGAATTGAGTCTACAACAACCCTGGACAATTTCGTCGAGTTTCGATGGAGGAATCTCTGGCAATCCACGATATACCGGAGCCCTATCAAATCTGGACGGGAATCTGGATGAGTTTAGGGCGTGGTGTCCAGCTTCTAGCTCGAACTTCCTATGGAAGATCCAACCGTTGATCGGCTGAGGAATTCCTATGTCTACCATCTCTCAAAATTTCAGCTCGATCCGACCGTCCAAACTCCGGGAACCTTTCGATTAGTGCATCACTTTTCGGATCTGTTTTCTGCGCGAAAACGAATCCAATCCGAGTTCGTCTTTTTTATGAACGGGATTTCAGACATCCCTTTTGAAGGAAGTTTTGTATGGGGTATTGTGCTTTGTTCACGAACACATCCCACTAACTTTAAGATCTTTTGAACATGCTCTTCAACATCATGCTGGTGTCAAACCAGTCCGGCAATATTGCCTCACGGCTGCCGACCTGCGCTAGACACGTCGTCACTTTGTTGAGCCGAGCTCAACTTCCTTGCATCATCATCTTGGCAAGCCGAACAAGAGTCCGGCATCGCGAAGGATAAATCATCACCAACATCGCTGCCCCACGGATTACACGGAGCGAGCATACCGGCATCGCCGCACGGTCACTTCATCAAGCCGGCATCGACCACATCACGACCTGCATCGACAGGGCTGCACTATTGCTTCTTCAAGCTAGTGTCTATCACGCCGACCTACTTTGACTCATCGGCTGACATCGAGGCTTTGACATCTCGGCTGGACCGAGGGCTTCTGCATCTCTTCATCAACCTACTCCGGAGACTTCGGCGTCACTAGCCGACCAGCTCCGTCACGTTAGCTGGACCGAGGGCTTTGCCTCAGCGAGCCAACCTTTGCCAGCATTGACATGCCGTCGCTTTATCGCCCATCAGGCAATGGTTGTGCGGATCGAGTCCCAATTTTGGGAATCACCTTTCTTCGGATTGCTACAACAAATAAATCAGGTGCTATTAATCCTAGTATTTTTTGCTTGTTTGGGTTTATTTTTCCCAAGGAATTATTACTCTGATTTGTTCATTATCTATACACAGGTCTATCAAATGATGGCCGCATTAACGACGGTCGTGTGGTGGTTCGGTCAGTCTCCGTACATAGTCCGGCGAACATCGCATCCGAAACTCGGACCGACCTATGAATTCAGGCTTTGCCACGCCCTTACCGCATCACACCGACGCCCTGCATCGACATTGACTTCAGCGCCAGGCCATATTTCTTTTATTACTCACTGTGCATAAATTATTTATTATGCATCGATTTTCTCATACTATTATCTCCGGTTTGCATCACTTTTTGGGCATAGGAAAATGATCCGGGTTGGGCAGTATCATCAACTCGGCGTATTGACATACCACGCCATCTCGGCTAGACGGAGGGCTTCGTCAACACTTCATTACCCCATGCCGGGGACTTCGGCATCACTCTGCCGACCTGCATTGACCGTGCTATGTCACCACTTCGGCGTGTCGAGCTCTCCGCTCCGCCACCTCGGGACCGGCTTGGGGGATGGAACCTTGTCCCGCATCAAGCTCGGACCGCGTCATCAATGCCGAACACATTAATCAGCTAAGTTACTTTCATGCTCAAAGTTTTAATTTTTAACTTGTGTTCGGTTCGACCAAGCATTATACTTTTTTGGAAAAAAGTTGCTTGTAAAAAATCTCCTTGTCAAAACTTTGTTTGTGACATGCAAATTCAAATACCCCTATACTTGGGGGCTTCCTTCATGGAGCTTTTTCCTCTTGCATATGATTATACTTGTATGGCTTTGTTCCTTGTTCGTGTATTACGCCACAATATGCACCATATTGACTTAAGCGATTTGCAAGCTGGGTTGCCTGGCTCCTGTGCTTACCCCTACGTTCCCGATAGTTCGGCTAGGGAGTAAAGGGAGCACCTCTGCGATTGTCACGACCGGGTCCTCCGAGCTCTGACCTCAGACTGGGTGAAGCCAAAAGCTAGCGCTCTTATTGTTTTCAATCATGGTCGGCACACAACAGAACTCACGAGTACAAAAAATCTATTGCACAAGTCTCATAGTAATAATGAGCACCGAAGAAAGGTATCGGTGGGGGTACTATTGTCTTCGAAGATGCTTCTTACACTTTGTTAGTAATATAGCATAAGTTCCCTGAGCGCGTTTTGTCTCTTACAGCCTTATGGCCTGATTGCCTGGTCATCAGAAACACCATCGATACTCTCGACAGGCGGAGTACATGACACTTTTCAGCCCTTGGCCGAAGAGGGAGAAGCTGACGGTCGGTTAAGACGCCTTTAAAGCTCGGGTGAACACAAATATGATATAAGTACTTCGGTACATACAACCATTATACATAAAATTCTTACCCAAGTCACCTGGGGGCTCTTAAAATTTATATATGAGCTGTAAATGTGTTTTTCTTCTTGGTCGTTGTCAAAACACGACAGAAGCACAATTTTTTCTTTCTCCTCCAATTTTCGGATTGGCACCAAACACTTGATCTTGTTCGGACGTCATGTTTTTACTAACGTTTTTTGGTTTTTCAAGATTTTGGCACTTTTAAACTATTTGTGTGTTTTTAGCACAAGTCTCGCCGTGCAACGCCGGACACCTTTAGAGATTCGGCAAAAACATTCTCGGATATTGCTATATATGCATAGGTGTCGAATTGTTTCTTTGGTCAATAGTTGGGTTGCCAGGCTCCTGCGCTTGCCTCCTACGTTCTGCTCTGTTCGGCTAGGTGTGCAAAGGGAGAACCACTTCGATTGTGCTTCCAGCTCACTTGGTTAAGCACCTCAGTGGAGAAAGCCGAAGACTGACTGTCACATAAGCGTAAACTGATCAGCGATCCGATGACTGTATTAAATGACGGGCCATTCATAACATTAGCCGAAGTGTTTACGGCTTGACCTCGACTGTCGCCGAACACTACCGGGGGCTAGTAACTGGCCTCCCAAACTAAAATCCTCAATATTTTGCTCTTACATTAGAGCTGAGGTTTCATGATCATCCTTAGCATGACAACCCAAAGAAAGGGACCGATAGCGGGACTATTTTCTTTGGAAGACATTTCTTATGTTAAACAGTAATATAACATATCTCTCTGCATACCTTTGTTTATAAAACCGTATGGCTAGATTGCCTTGTTTGTCGTAAATCTTGCCCTCATAAAGGCTTGGTAAAGTAGGACAAACACTCCTCGGCTACTAGCCGAGGAGGTGGAAGCCGATGGTCAGTCAACAAAGTTTTGTACATGCGAATCCTAGCATTAATGACGTAAAGTACTTGGATACATAGAGTCATTACACATAATTTGTGATTTTACTATGGATATCGATCCTTAATTCGGCCACCCATGCCTGCATTAAGGCTCGGGGCTACTGGGCTTCGGGCTTATTATTTAAAAATATTAAAGGGGCACATCGATCCCCTAATCTGGTGTTGCCACCGACCAATGTCTCGGGGGCTACTTCATTGCATGTTCAATGCAGAAAATTTTAAGTGCAATACAGTTGCCGAGGAGATTTTGATCCTCAGGTTGGTCGGCTGCACCCAACCTGAGTCTCGAGGACTGAGCACGCCGCTTTTTGTGTCCCGAAGTATTCTGCCGAGCTAGGACTTGATCCTCAGGCCGATTTTGCAAATCAACCTGAGTCTCAGCGGCTACTGGGATCAATGGTCTTACGTCATCCTTCAAGTGCATCTCGGGCTTTAAACCGATACACACCTTGACGGCTACTAGCTATATATCTCAGCAGAGAATAAATTGCACCAATAAAAATATTGACAAAAAATTGACCCACAGTCGGGGTGGTACACCACCTCGGAAGCAGTCCGGCATGAAGCTCGGGCGCTAGTGGCTGGCTCCATAGTGGGCATTTCTAGCATTAAGCCCGGCTAAACTCCTTCAACTTTTTTGAGCCAAGTTGATATGACACCTCGGATATATTCCGGCGTTGGAACCCGGATACAGTCCGGCGTTGGAGTTTGGACATAGTCCGGCGTTGGAGCTCGGATACATTCCGGCATTGGAGCTCGGAAAGTGGTCCGGCGTTGGTGCTCGGCTGCAAAAGATACCTCAAATGCAGTCCGGCGTTGGAGCTCGGACGCAAGAGGACACTGCCTCCCGGGAACAACTTCAAACCCGAGGTGTGGCATAAAAATAAAAAGGCATTGATAAAGGCCGGAAACTTAAAGGGGCTCCTCGGATACCCGACGTGTAAACCCGTCGAATGCATTTTGGCAATCCTCAAGATCGAAGATGAGAAGATTTGTTGAACCAGTTTTCAAGACTCACAACCGAACATGAAGAATAGTTCGGAAGAATCGAGGAGCGTCCCTAACTTGAAGACCGGTTCAGGGGGCTACTGACGGTGTCCTAGACTAGGGGGTACTCACCACGTCATCTCCTGATCTGTTAGATTGGGCCGAGGACCCCCATGGCCGTATACTCATGGGCTAGTTCGGATAGTTGCCGCATACATGGAAGATTCCACAAGACTTGGTGATCAAGACAAGGACTCCTCCCCACCGGCGTATTCGGCTAGGACTCTTGTTATCCTAGGCCTCCGGTGCATTATATAAACCGAGGCCAGGCTAGTTGATAGACAATATACATACAATCATACCATAGGCTAGCTTTTAGGGTTTAGCCTCTCTGATCTTGTGGTAGATATACTCTTGTACTACTCATATTAACAAGAACAAGCAAGTAGGATGTAGGGTTTTACCTCCATCAAGAGGGCCCGAACCTGGGTAAAACATCATGCCCCCTGCCTCCTGTTACCACCCGCCTTAGACTCACAGTTCGGGACCCCCTACCCGAGATCCACCGGTTTTGACACCGACATCTTGCCTCTCTTCCTTCTTCTCACATGGAGACCTTCTCGATCATCGAACACTTCATCCAAAGAAAACTTCAACAGAAAACTCGGTAAGATCCGTTAGTATAACAAAGCAAATTACTACTCTATGTACTATTGCAAACCAATTCATATTTTTTTTGCATTGTGTCTACTATAATATAACTTTTTCATGGCTTAATCCACTGATATAAATTGATAGTTTCATCAAAACAAGCAAACTATGCATCAAAAACAGAATCTATCTAAAACAGAACAGTCTGTAGCAATCTGAACATTCACCATACTTCTGATACTTGAAATATTCTGCCAAAATT
Organism: Triticum dicoccoides; assembly: GCF_002162155.2. NCBI lineage: Eukaryota > Viridiplantae > Streptophyta > Magnoliopsida > Poales > Poaceae > Triticum > Triticum dicoccoides. The sequence continues at coordinate 23,881,797 of NC_041388.1, forward strand.
ATGAAAAATAAACAATTTGTATAGGAATACAGTGCAAAAAGAATCAGAACCATTTGACGTTCCAGCAAAAACTGTAAAATCACGCACTGCAGCCAAAGTTTCTGTCCTGCACCGTACAAACCATCAAGCAAATGTAAACATCCTAAAGGCAAACCTTGGCACATTATTTTTATAATACAATGGAATTGTACAAAGGGGATAATTATTTTTATTGAAAATTTTCTGTAATCAAGATTCAGAAAGTTTCCGTGAGCATGAACAAAGTTCAAGGAGCTCTCCCACTTCAATAGTGCTTGTCTTTCTCACTTTCACTTTCCTTTTTGAAAAGTTTTGGGTTCCCCTCTTTATTTTTGTTGTTTTTAAACTATATGAAAGCACTCAACAGAAATAAATGACTCTCTAAAACTTCCGGGTTGTCTCCCTGGCAGCGCTTTCTTTAAAGCCATTAAGCTAGGCATATAGTGCTCAAGTAGTGAATCCACCCGGATCCCAAGGTATATCAAAGCCAATTTTAATTAACAATGATTTGTAATTTAATAGTGAGCACAAAGCAACATATATCAAGCAATGACGAAGTCTAACTCTCTTCCTATGCATCGGCATGTCATAAAAGAACAATTCATGCACACCTAGTAAAGACCAATGCATAGTATAAACAGTTTCTTGCAATTTTATCATGTTGGAAACATAGAGAGGTGGAGATATAGTTCCTCTCTCATAATAATTGCAAGTAGGAGCAGCAAGCACATGCATATTATATTTATCGAAATCATCATGTGCAACGGTAAAAGGCAACCCATCAATATAATCCTTAATAAGTGCAAACTTCTCTGATATAGTATAATCGGGAGAATTCAAAAAGATAATAGGACTATCATGCGTGGGTGCAATAGCAACAATTTCATGTTCAACATAAGGAACGATAGCAAGTTCATCTCCATAAGCATAATTCATATTGGCATCTTGGCCATAACCATAGCAAGCATCATCAAAAAGGGATATTTCAAAAGAATCCAAGGGATCGTAACAGTCATCATAGCAATCATCCTTCGGTAAGCACAAAGGGGAATTAAACAATGTATGAGTTGAAGAGTTACTCTCATTAGAAGGTGGGCACGGGTGATCAATCCGCTCTTCCTCCTTTTGTTCTTCACACTCCTCATCATCTTTTTCATCCAATGAGCTCACAGTTTCATCGATTTCTTCTTCCATAGACTCCTCCAAAATATTAGTCTCTTCTTGGACAGCGGAGTATTCCTCAATATATAGTTTAACATAGGCATTAGAAGCATAATTATCATAGCAATATTTAAGTATGGCAAAATTTTCAGATTTGTGAAAAATAGCATCATACTTTTCAATCAAAGAAGCAATTTCATAAGCACCCTTAAAAGCAACAAATTCTTCAATTTGTTGAACATCATAGTAATTGTAAACACCCTTAGCATAAGAGGATACGATTCCATTATCACTAAACAAACATTGGTAGGGAAGGTGTTTTTTAGGGTCTTCAGAACAACAAGTATAATCATATATTTCACATAAATTCCAAGCATAGCATTGCCAATGATGAATTTGATCCAGTAAAGTTTTTCCTTTTTCAGATATTCGGTGTCGCACATAACAAGCATGCTCATCTAAAGATTTGCCCTCAACTAAGCTAGTTGGGGTTTCAGCACGAGCAAATAGGGATCGAAGATGATCCAAGTAATAAGCTTCAGCAGTGTGATAGATTTTGAGTGGTTCTTCAACCATTGGTTTAGTAGGTACAACTAGATTTTTTGGTATTTTACGTTTCCTACCCATAACTAAAGATAGAAAACAACAAAGAACAGCAAATAAAAATTACTTAGTGATAAAGCAAATAGGCACACACGAGAATATTCACCCCACGCTATTGCTCCCCGGCAACAGCGCCAGAAAAAGGTCTTGCTAACCCACAAGTATAGGGGATCGCAACAGTTTTCGATAAGTAAGAGTGTCAAACCCAACGAGGAGCTAAAGGTAGAACACATATTCCCTCAAGTTCTATCGACCACTGATACAACTCTACGCACGCTTGACGTTCACTTTACCTAGAACAAGTATGCAAGTAGAAGTACTTTGTAGGTGTTGTTGGATAGGTTTGCAAGATAATAAAGAGTACGTAAATAAAAAGTAGGGGCTGTTTAGATAAAGAAACAATACAGTAAATATAGCGAGTGTGGAAAAGTGGTGGTAGGAGTTGTGGAATTGCCCCTAAGAAATTGACTACTTTACTAGACCGATAGCAAGTATTATGTGGGAGAGGCCACTGCTAGCATGTCATCCCTGACTTGGAATTCTATGCACTTATGATTGGAACTATTAGCAAGCATCCGCAACTACTAATGTTCATTAAGGTAAAACCCAACCATAGCATTAAGGTATATTAGTCCCCCTTCAATCCCGTATGCATCAATTTCTATGCTAGGTTGAAGCTTCTGTCACTCTTGCCCTCCAATACCTAGTCCTATCAACATACAACTAACCCTATGGTGTGATCCACGCACACAATCATATGATGGGCACCAAAGGACAGCAACATGACCACAAGAAAATTAAATCAATCATAGCAATTCATCAACCACCGATAGGACAACGAAAATCTACTCAGACATCATAGGATGGCAACACATCATTGGATAATAATATGAAGCATAAAGCACCATGTTCAAGTAGAGGGTACAGCAGGTTGCGGAAGAGTGGACCGCTATAGATAGAAGGGGGAAGGTGATGGAGATGTTGGTGAAGATGGCGGAGGTGTTGGTGTAGATCGCAGTGATGATGATGGCCCCCAGTGGCACTCCGGTGCCACCGGAAGTGAGGGGGAGAGAGCCCCCCTCCTTCTTCTTCTTCCTTGACCTTCTCCCTAGATGGGAGAATGGTTTCCCCTCTGGTCCATGGCCTTCATGGCAAGGGAGGGGCAAGAGCCCCTCCGAGATTGGATCTATCAATCCGTCTCTCTCTGTTTCTGCATTCTCTTCTGGCTCTGTTTCACCGTTTCGTATATATATATATGGAGATCCGTAACTCCGACTGGCCTGAAACCTTCGCCGTGATTTTTTTCCAAATATTAGCTTTCTTGCGGCAAAAGAAGAGCGTCAACTGCCTTACGGTGGGCTCACAAGGGTAGGGGGCGCGCCCTAGGGGGGCGCCTCCTGCCTCGTGACCACCTCAGGCACTGGTTCGCATTGATTTTCCTTCCGAATTTTCCATATTTTCCAAAAATAAGCTCCATCCGTTTTTATCCCATTTGGACTCCGTTTGATATGGATATTCTGCGAAACCAAAAACATGCAACAGACAGGAACTGGCACTGGGCACTGGATCAATATGTTAGTCCCAAAAATAATATAAAAAGTTGCCAAAAAGTATATGAAAGTTGAATAATATTGGCATGGAACAATCAAAAATTATAGATACGACGGAGACGTATCAAACCGCAAGATGAGCGAAGAGCTGGGGATAACCAAGGTTAAGGATATGGCCGAGCTCTACATTCTGGCCGAGAGATGCGCTCGGGCTGAGGAGGGGAGGAAGTACCCCCGGCAAAGCGCCAGTGCAGAAACCGACTCTACCGACAAAGACGCCGCTGCCCCGACGAAGAAGGGCTGGCGTTGCAACAGGAAACGCAAAGGCAAGGCCGTGTTTGCTGTTGAAGGATCTGACGACACCGGCGCTGCCAAGAAGGTCAAGGCAGACGACCCCGGCAAGAAGATTGTCGGGTGCACCGCCTGCCAGGCCTTGGCGGCTACCAACAAGCCAGGAAGCTCCGGCAAGAAATACTACAAGATCCACCGCACCAAGGGCCACGATCTCCAGAACTGCCGACAAGTCGAGCTGCTTGCTGAGAAGCAAAAGGCTGAGTACGAGAGGTGGGACAAGGAGAAGGACCAGGATGGTGCCAAGGGATCCGACAAGAAGCATGGCGGCCGAGGAGGCCGCCGCGGCAAAGACAACCAGCAAGAGAGGCCCGCCCGGGGCCGTGACAAGAAACAAGAACACGATGATCACGACGAGGACGACGATTCCGGTGAGCGAGAGTTCCAGAAGGCTACGGAGGCCATGTGCATCGATGGCGGCGCCTTGCTGCATACTTCTCACCGCCAGCTCAAGCAGTGGACGCGTGAGATTACAGTAGTGGAGATGTTGTTCGACGCTCAGAAGCCGCTGAAGTGGTCCAGCACACCCCTCATCTTTGATGCCGAGGACCACCCTGACCGCACAACCGTGGTCGGGTGTTTTCCATTGTTGGTATCACTAACGATATGCAACCTCAGGGCGAACAAGATGTTGGTTGACGGCGGGGCCAGCCTGAACATGATCTCGCCCGTCATGATCAAAAGATTGCAAATCCCTGATGGAGACCTCAAGGAAACGGGCACGTTTCAAGGGGTCAATCCGGGGAGGAGCCAGCCTAAGGGGAAGGTCACACTGCCCGTGACGTTTGGAGGGGAGTTGAACTACATGACGGAAAGGATCATCTTCGACGTGGCCGAGATCCCCTTGCCCTAGGACGGGGTCCTCAGCCGCCCGACATTAGCCAAGTTCATGGTGGCATCACACTATGCCTACAACATGCTAAAGATGCCCGGGCCGTTGACCATCATCTCTGTCCCCTTCGACAAGAAGGACGCGCTGATTTGCGCCGACCAACTCTACCGGGAAGCTATTGCAGCAGCTGCCGTCAAGGCACCTGCTCCTGCCGCTGAAGGCCCGGGAGGGAAGAAGAAGCCCGGGAAGACCTCTCGCACCCACTCCGGCAAGCGCATCTCCTCGGAGCGTTGTGCTACCGTCGAGGATGTGCTAGAGAGCTCTACCGGCAAGGGAAAGAAATCCAGAGCTGAGCCGCCGTAGACCAAGAAGGTGTCCGTCAGGGAGGATGGCACGGGAGGGGCCTTCACCATAGGCTCCACCCTCGACAGCAAATAGGAAGGCATGCTCGTCACCTTCCTGCAGGCGAATGTCGACGTGTTTGCGTGGCAAGCATCTGACATCCCCTGTGTTCCCATGGAGGTGATTGAGCACCACCTAGCTGTCTGTCCTCATGCGCAGCCCGTCAAGCAGAAGGTCAGAAAGTAGGCTCTGGAGAGGCAGGAGTTCATCACAGAGGATATCAGGAAGTTGGAAGCGGCAGGTTTGGTAAGAGGAGTGCTCCACCCGACGTGGTTGGCCAATCCGGTAGTGGTGCGCAAGGCAAATGGGAAGTGGAGGTTGTGTATTGACTACACAGATACCAATAAGGCTTGTCCTAAGGACCCCTTCCTGTTGCCGCGCATCGACCAGATTGTCGACTCCACGGCCGGGTGTGATCTGTTATCATTCCTCGACGCCTCCTCGGGCTACCACCAAATCTTCATGACAAGAGAAGATGAAGAGAAGACAACATTCATCACCCCATGTGGTACGTATTGCTTTTTGCGGATGCCTTTCGGGTTGAAGAGTGCTGGCTCGACGTTTGCAAGAGCAGTCCAAATTGGTTTTGAACACCAGCTCCATAGAAATATGGAAGCATACATGGATGACATAATGGTCAAGACCAAAGATGGGGAAACTCTTATGCAAGATCTGCAAGAGACATTTGCCAACCCTGCGCAAGATCAACCTCAAGCTGAACCCTGAGAAGTGTGTCTTCGGTGTTCCGTCCGGCAAGCTTCTCGGGTTCTTTGTGCCGCAGAGCGGGATCGAGGCAAACCCAGACAAAATCAAGGCTATTGAGCAGATTGAGGCGCCCAAGCGGACCAAGGATGTGCGTCGGCTCACCGGCTGCGTCGCCGCCATGAGCCGATTCATCTCCAAGTCTACCGAGCATGCCCTTCCTTTCTTAAAAATCTTGAAGAAGGCAGGCCCAATGAGTGGACCCTAGAAGCAGAGGCAGCATTGCAGGATCTGAAGAAATACCTTTCCTCCATGCCAATACTGGTTGTGCCTAAAGCACAAGAGCCGTTGCTGCTATATCTGGCGGCGACGAATCAAGTGGTCAGCGCCGCACTGGTGGCACAGAGGGAGGTCGACGAGGAGGCAGCGACGGCGGCAGAACCAGTGGATGGCAAGCCAAAGATTCCCCCGGCAGGGCCTGGTGCCGGCAAGGCAAGGCCCCCGGCAGAGTCTGATGCCACCAAGGCAGTGCCCGCGTAGTCGAGTGAGCTGGTGCAGAAGAAGAAGAAGATGATGCAGCACCCGGTTTACTTTGTCAGCTCCCTCTTGTAGGGAGCTAGATCGAGGTACTCCGGTGTGTAGAAATTGCTCTTCGGCCTCCTTATGGCCTCGAGGAAGCTGCGTCATTACTTCCAAGCCCACGAGATCACTGTCGTCACCCACCTCCCATTGCAACGGATACTGCATAACCTAGATGCAACCAGAAGGATTGTGGAATGGGCCTTGGAGTTATCAAGTTTCGGTTTGAAGTTTGAAAGTACCTCGACATTCCAGAGCAGAGTCTTGGCGGAGTTCATTACAGAATGGACCTCAATGCCTGATGAAGAAGTCCAGGAGACCACTCTTCCCGGCAAGGAAGCAGACCGCGACTGGATCATGTACTTTGATGGGGCTTTCTCGCTGCAAGTCGCCGGTGTGCTGTTCGTCGCACCCACCGGAGAACACCTCAAGTACGTGATCTAGATGCACTTCCCCAGGGAGATGTCCACCAACAACACCGCTGAGTACGAGGGATTGCTCGCCGGTCTCAGGATCGCGGCAGACCTCGGGGTTAAGAAGCTCATCGTCAGGAGTGACTCACAGCTTGTTGTTAGGCAGGTCAACAAGGATTACCAGAGCCCATTGATGGAGGCCTACGTAGATGAGGTGAGAAAGCTGGAGGAGCGCTTTGACGGCATCCAAGCGGAGCACGTCCCCCGAGCGGAGAATGACATCGCTGATTACCTGTCAAAGCATGCTGCATTCAAGCTACCTGTGGATCTGGGTACCTTTTTACTCCGTTCAACTCAGCCATCCGTCGAACCATCAACAGAGCCAAACAAGCGGAGGAAATCAGGTCCCGACAAGTACCTTCCCACCGAGCCCCCTGGGACGGCCGGCAAGGATGTTGCCGTGCACACTGAGCCTGCCCAAGAGCAACTGGCTCTGGCAGGGCATCAAGCCCTGACCGTAGAGACAGCCGCTCCCATGGCGGAAGAGATGCCTTTGGTCCTTGCCGTCGAGCCCAGGCTCCGGCATGGGCGCAACATACTGTCCAATTCCTCCAAACAGGGGAGCTTCCCTAGGAGTAGGAAGAAGCGGAGAAAGTAGCCCCTCGGTCCACCCTGTACCAGTTCGTCGATGACGTCCTGTATAGGAGAAGGCCGAACAGTGTGAAATTGAAGTGCCTCCCCCGGGAGGAAGGACTGGAGCTGTTGGCGGAGATACATGGAGGCATATGTGGCTCCCACATAGGGTCAAGGGCCCTTGCCGGCAAGGCATTCCGGCAAGGTTTCTTCTGGCCCACCGCCCTCCAGGATGCGACGCCACTAGTAACCAAGTGTGAAGCGTGTCAGTTCCATTCAAAGAAGCTTCATCAACCAGCTCAAGCCCTTCAAACAATCCCTCTCTCCTGGCCATTCTCGGTCTGGGGGCTCGATATGCTGGGCCCTTTCCCCCGCGCTGTCGGGGGCTTTGAGTACTTGTATGTTGCAATCGACAAGTTCACAAAGTGGCCGGAAGTGGAAGCAGGGAGAAAGGAGACTACTCAATCAGCCATCAAGTTCTTCAAGGGACTGGTCTGCCATTTTGGTGTGCCATACAGAGTCATCACCGACAACGACACGCAGTTCACAAGCCACACATTCATGCAATACGTTCAAGACCTTGGTAGCAAGGTCTGTTTTGCTTCTGTGGCACACCCACGGAGCAACGGCCAAGCGGAGAGGGAAAATGCTGAAGTGTTGTGAGGCCTGAGAACGAAGACCTTTGACAAGCTGCACAAGAGTGGAAGGCGCTGGATTGATGAGTTGCCGGTGGTTCTTTGGTCGATCAGGACGACACCAAATCGAGCCACCGGACAGACACCCTTTGCCCTAGTATATGGGGCGGAGGCATTTCTCCCCACGGAACTCATATACGGGTCACCTCGAGTGCTAGCTTATGATGAGCTTGAGAAAGAGCAGTTGCGGCAAGATGACGCAATTCTCCTTGAGGAAGATCGTCTTCGGGCGGCTGTGAGAGCGGCACGCTACCAGCAAGCCCTGCGCCGCTATCATAGCCGCAAGGTTCATGCCCGAAGCTTTGAGGAAGGCGACCTTGTTCTTCGGGGCGTTCAGTCGGCCAAGATTTCCAACAAGTTGACGCCAAAGTGGAAAGGCCCTTATCGGGTAACATGAGTCACCAGGCCCGGCGCAGTCTGCCTGGAGACTGAAGATGTTGTCCCAGTGAGCAACTCGTGGAACATCGAGCATCTTCACAAGTTTTACCCATAAGGCACGGCTTGCCGGGCCTCCCGGCAAGCCACCTTTTGTACAAGCTTTGCCGACAAGGCATATAACCCTTGGTACAAAGCCAGGTGCAGACCCTGAGCATAAATAAATGAAGCGCTGGCGCCCTAAGTTATAGCATGCATGCTAGGTCGAGTCTCTTCCTTGGTTAGGGTTGATAGTGCTTAGCAGCGACAAATGCCTAGCCTAGAGGTTGAGTGCACGTCTATCTGTTTCTTTTCTATCCTCCTTTGGTTCACAAGGCACATGAACACTTCTGCTGAGCTACTCGGAAGAAAGGAAACGGACCAGCATCACGACCCCGGCAAACCAGAGTTGCCGGGGGCTGCAAGCACAAGGATCCAACCGCGGCAAGACAAGGTTGTCAGGGGCTGCAGATCTAGATAAGTCTTTCATCCTCTATCATGCATTTTGGAACGGAACAGGGATATGTGAAACCTCGTTTTATTTCTAGGCTACCGTGCTCCCCTTTTCTATACCCAAGGATTATCTCATGGGCCCAGATTTGGTTGTAGTCGTGGTGGCAAGGAACTAGAATGAGGGGCCTAAGCCCGCTTCATTCCTGCCTCCGCTAAGGGTGCGAGAATGGTCGAGCGAAGTGGGGGGGGGGGACGGCAAGGCCTGTTGCTGGGTGAAAATGTTTATCTTAAATTGTAACAAGGATTCGCTCCTTGCCGCGGGGTCTACCCAGGAACGAAAAACCCGGCAAACATCCCTTTTTCATTAAAAGCATCCCACACAGGTATAGTCCGTACGGAATGAAAAACATGAACAAGGGGGATTACAAGCTTTAAATTTAACAAGGCCCGAAGGCTTACATATTAAAAAAGAGATAAGATGCCCGTGATCCCTTTCTTGTACCTCTCCTCAGGAGGCAGGTCAAGGAGGCGAAAGGTCAAAAGGGGAGCTTAGGCGAGCTACGAGCAACAGAAAGTACCAAGAGGACACCTCGGTGGCCACCCACAGGTGGGCCGGTGATGACGGTGCCGGGAAAGGAGCTGGAAGACGAGGCGGTAGGATCGGCAATACGCGATGAAGGCGGCGGTGCCCACGTACTCTGAGTTGACGGCCTTGCCGCCCGCCCTCTTCCTCTTCTGCAGCCTCCCAACACCAGCCGCCCAAGGAGACGGCCACGAGAAGTTCAAGGAGCTGGCCCTGCCCTCGACAAAACTCTGCCGGACGAACGGCCAGGTGTAGATGCTGCTGCTGCCGCACCCGCCCAAGCGCGGGGCGTCTGACGCTTAGTCGGACTCGTCCCCGTAATCTGCCCCGCTGTCCTCCTCATCACTTCCGCTCGAGGAAAGGCTTGCATCGTTGGAATCTCCGTTGGAGGAGCTCTCCACACAGCACTTCAGGTGAGTCCTGAAGTCTTGGAAGACCTTGACGGAGAGCAGGCCGTCCTCCATTAATTTGAAGTAGAGGACGAGCCCCGCCGCCAGGCTGTGGATGTGAGCGAATGTCTTCCATCCACGACGCAGGTACATGACCCGAGGAGCCGGGAAGTCGACGTCGACACGCATGCCCCCATTCCCACAGCCCCTCATGTGCAATCTGAGGGATTGGGCAGGTCACGCTCCATCTCCCAAGCAAACGGGGCGGGAAGACGAAGACGGCGACGTGGAGGCGGGCGCAACCTGATGAAGAACTCGCGGGGCTGGTCTCCAACATGGCCTTCCATCAGAAAAGGCATCATTGGCAGGGGCGAAGCCGATGCGCCGCCCCGTCCTCCTCATCCCCGAGCACTACGACCTCTGCCTCGGCCTCGCCCACGGCCTCACCCCTTCCCGCTTCCCCTCGCAGCCGGTTCCACCATCGCGGGCTCAGGAGGGGGAGGGACGCGCTGTCGAGCGGCGACCCTCGCCGCCACAGACAAAGGACCAGGATTCCCTTTCTCCATGGCGAGTGAAAGGAAGAAGCGGAAGCAGGAGGAGATAGATGACAGAAGAGTGCGGGATGCCATTCCCCCCTTCCCGCTCCTTATAAAGGGGTGGGGTCGGGGCTCGGCCGCCCCTCTCGGCCCATCCAGCCACCAGAGGCGCGGGGAATCAAGACCGACCCACTGCCCCAACCTGCGACGGCCCGGTTTCTCGCCTCCACCACTTGCCACCCCAAGCGCATGGAGGACGCGTGGCAAACGTGCAGAATCGAGGGGACGGGTGAAGCGACCTCTCCCCACCTCGTGATCGTGGGGTGTGGATGCCTTGGAGACCGCAAACCGGACCCGCGCAGTAGTTAAGCCGCGCCTCCATGCCTCCCTCCTTTCATGGGGAAGGCGCGAGCTACCCATTTACTGCAATGTGACGCATGCGTGCAGGAACCGCCCCACGCATGCCGCCCACATCACACGCGCTCCTCCACACCACGCCGCACGCGGGTGGTTGGAAGCACAGCTTGCGAAAAGTTTTACCGCGGTAAAAACCGCCCCGCCTGCTTCTTTACATTATAACCATACATTTTCTTGTGGTTTGACTTAATCTCACCATGCTTCTTTGCATTCTGTGATCTTCCAATTCTTGTGAACCAAACACCCAGATTGGCAGAAATCCTATATTTTTAAATTCTTTGTTTTGCACGTGCATTCCTATCCTATTACTGTGTATTTCCTATCCCTGCGTTGTTAGAATCCTCCAATTCAAACGAGCCCTTACAAAATTACTTCTCTTATAGATAGTTGTCAAAGAAAATCTTGTGTGGTTTGTCCCGCTCCTGCTGCGCCATCATCCACCCAATCTCAGCTGCTCCAACGACAGAAGGGTCTAGCACAGTAGGGATCCGGCTTCCAGACTATGTTTGGTCGCCTCAGATCTTCTTCCCCGCCACAGGCATCCATGACAACTGCATTACCTTCATCAACCGAGCAGATGACCTCGAGGACTACACGGGTCCACAAGAGAGGTCGCACTCTTTCGTGTCTGCTTACGTTATGCATCGCTTAATATTACATGCTACTTTATCGTCCTGTTCACCGATTAGACTCTGAGTCAGCTCCAAACTAATGGTCAAACATGAGTTTTTAAATGGTTGTGGGGTACATATCGTGGCCGCAATCAATAGTATCTATCTACTATCTGGTTAATCTCTGGTGTCTACTATGAGTTTCATGTTGGGTGGAAAACAAACAGTAAAGAATCCATTATCTGTATTTTTTAACTGAAGCCATTATCTGCCTGCTATCATTAGTTTTGGGTCTATCCACAGGTTGCTACCATCACTCTGGATTTCTACATGCACTCCTTACATAATCTCACTATGTTTTATTCCTATGCATGTCAGTTATTGTACACAATGGAACTGAAAATGCAGAATAAAAGAGACGAGCCTTGTGTGGCAATAAAATTTCATGCAGATGTTGCTCCATGGTAGGCGCAAATGCAGCCCCCCTCCACCCATTTCGGATTGTAATCAACAAGAAGATATCTGTTCTGAGGGGGATTCAGAAGGAGAACACCACTCCTATTTACCCCCTGAGGTCTTCGCTCTAACTTGGCATGCTGATGTTGGTTATACCATGCATGTGGTGACTTACATTGCTTACTTTATACATCAAATATGTCAACTGCTTAGTTTAGACATGCTTTGTGTGAATGCCATATGTTTAGTTTATTCATCGTTTATGTTAATTATGCAATGCCATCTTGTTTAGCTAGGCATCATATATGTGAATTTTGCAATGCCATCATGCTTATCCAATCATCTTATATGTGAATTATATCAGGCCATCCTTTTTTCCGTTACGTATTACATTTGTCAACAATGTTAGTACATTCAACTACTCTTCGTGTGCATCAGCCATTTGACACGGTGATGGAAAATTCTGGAGTGAAAACAAGGTCTTCAGACTAGACTATGCTATCTGACAAAGTGCATATCTCGCTGGTTACGCATAGCTCCTTAGAGGAGGATTCATAGACAGATGACCAGTCCTATTCCCCCCCCCCCCGATGTGTATCCTCTAACTTGGCAGGGTTATGCTGCTCATATCATGCGTATGGTGTCTTGCATTGCTATGTCATTTGATTACTTTAGACATGCTTTGTGTGAATGCCACCTGTTTACTGTCTAATTACCATATATGTGAATTATGCATTTCCATCTTATTGCAAGACATTATATATGTGAATTATGCAATGCTATCTTGTTGCAAAGGCATTATATATGTGAATTATGCAATGTCATGTTGTTGAGCCAATCATCATGTATGTGAATTATATCATGCTATCATCTTTTTGTATTACGTGTTCCATTTGTCGACAACATTTGTATATTCAACTACTCTTCCTGTGCATCAGTCATTTGAAGCGGTGATGGAAGTATCTGGAGTGAAAACAAGATATTCGGAGCAGACAATGCTACCTGCTGAAGCAGACATCTTGCTGGATACAGAGAGCTCCTCACAGGAGGATTCAGAGACTGATGACCAGTCCTATTC
>NC_041388.1:23894868-23895779 GCF_002162155.2 Triticum dicoccoides
GAGGTCTATGCTCAAACTTGGCAGGGTTATATTACCCATGTCATGCATGTTGTCTTGCATTTCTTAGTTTTTACATCATATATGGATTGCCATCTGCTTACTTGCTTACTATATAAATCATATATTTGAATTATATCATGCCATCATGTTTACATACACAACATCTATCTGAATTATGGCACACTACTAGGGAAAACGTTATACACAGAATCTTAGCAGCAGCGCGGTTTAAAAACAGGCGCTACTGCTAACTAGCAGTAGCGAGCTTAAAGGAACCGTGCTACTAATAACTAGATAGCAGTAGCGCTCTAGGTGAAAGAAGCGCTACTACTATAATTGCCACGAATTTGCCCCCAGGCTAGATATAGTAGTAGCGCCCTTCCCTGGACGCGCTGCTGCTAAAGCACTTAGTAGCAGCGTGTTTCTGCAAAACTCGTTGCTGCTAAGTGTTGCACCTAATTAAGTTTAGTCTCATACTGCTAAGCGAACAAGGTGTTTACCACCTTAAATATGTTGACTATTTAGATTCAACACAAAAAGATCAATGATGACCAACGTATATTTTTGATGCGTGCTTAGACTTAGCAGTAGCGTTTTTCCTGAAAACGCGCTATAGCTACTTTAGCTATAGCGTGTTTCCTGAAGTGCGCTACTGCTAGTTCGACTTACCCTCCCGCCCGCTCAAAATTTCTCTAAGTCCTCCTTCCCCCCACTGTTCCCCTACTCCTCTGTCGCTGCCGCCCGAGCCCGAGCCAACCCTCACCGCCGCCGCCCGAGGCCGCCGTCAACCTCACCGCCGCTGCTCACCGTCGCTCTCGACCTCACCGTCGCCGCCGCCTCCCCCACCCCCTCCGCTCTCGACCTTACCGCCGCTCTCAACCTCACCGTCGCCGCCGCCTCCCCCAACCCCG